>NC_057809.1:545508480-545808480 GCF_018294505.1 Triticum aestivum | reverse complement strand
CATTTGAGTGACAAGTAATATGGATCGGAGAAAGTAGTAAGGGCATCTCCAACGCTGACCCGCAAACCGGACACTACATCCGCTCGCGGATAGGATGGACCAGTCCACGGACACGGATGCGGGAGCCAACCATCCAAGGTTAGGCACTATATGTTCGTTGGTAAAGGGGAATTTCAAATTCAAATACATATGATCCATAGCGTGCATCGGATCACACCAACGCCGGATCACATCATTGATTGATCACAACCAAAAGAGACAAGTATGCTTAGTTTTTACATGCCCTACCACAAAAGAATATCAGTTCGGCAGTCCATGCAAAAAATTAGATTTTTCTGCCCCGCAGGACCGTTTGCTCCGAGCCTCCACGCTCAATCTGCCGTCGTCGCCGTGTTGGCCGCTTCGTCCTCCGCCTCCGCCTCCTTCTCCACCGCCTCCTTGTTCTCCTGCTGCACCCTCTCCAACTCATCCTTCCATCGCTGCAACATCTTGAAACGAACGGCTTGCACGATCAATCTCGTGTCGTCATGTAAATCCGCCAAATTCAAGGTCAACATCTTCGTGTCCTCCACATAGGCTGCGTTCTTCACCTTCTTCTCTTGAAGCATGGCCTTCTTCTATTCGATCATGACATTCTTCTCTTCGATCATTGCCCTTTTCTCTTCGACCTTTAGCTTCTTCTCGGTCGCTTGCATCAACAAGTTAAACCTCATTGCCTTTTTCCTCCTTGTCGTCCGAACGCTTGACGTATTCCTCCTCCTTCTTCATCGAGATGTCTTCGAACCTCTCCATCATCTTGGCAGCCGCACCTTCTCGCTTCTCCTTCTCCCATTTCTTTTCCCGGAACCCTCTTCTAACCTTCTTGGGCGGTTCTTTTGTTGGGTCGGTTGGGTCACCGGTTTCTTCCTCGGTGCCTTGGGCGACGGTCTTGGCAATGCATAGTTTCCACTTGGGTTGTCCATTCAACTTCAACCAATAATGCATGACGGTGAATTTTTTCTTCTCTAACTTTTTGAACACACTACACGTACAAGAAGGCTACAAAATAGAACATTGTCAACAAAACTATGCATAACCGGGTACAAAACTATGCAAATCCGGCTACAAAATTATGCATATCCAGCTACAAATGATCTACACAATGATGCATGCACATCCTGCTACAAAACTATGCATATTCGTCTATGCCTCGAAACGCGAAACAGGAGGCGTGAAAACGGTTTGAAATGTTAAAGAGCCAGCCATGACGCTTCGCCGAAAAAGTTGTCAGTAAAAGACACTGTTTTATTTTGATATCTTGCCTTAGTGGTTAAGGGTTGTATTAGTTATACGGAGCCGGATACAGATCCTTTGTGCAGGGAGTTATCTTGAAGTGTTTAAGAGAAGGAACCCGCCTTGCAATGCCGAAGACAATCCGCGTGCCGAACACATCGTCATCAAAGACTAGTTTAGGGGCTACTGAGGGAGTCCTGGATTAGGGGGTCCTCGATGAGGGAGTCCTGGATTAAGGGGTCCTCGGGCATCCGGCCTGTGTGACGTGGGTCGGACTATTGGGCCATGAAGATACAAGATAGAAGACTTCCTCCCGTGTCCGGATGGGACTCTCCTTGGCGTGGATGGCAAGATTGGCGTTTGAATCTGAAGATTCCTTTCTCTGTAGCCGACTTTGTACAACCCTAGTCCCCTCCGGTGTCTATATAAACCGGAGTGTTTAGTCCATAGAGGCAATCATAATCATATAGGCTAGACTTCTAGGGTTTTAGCCATTACGATATCGTGGTAGATCAACTCTTGTAACCCCTATACTCATCAATATTAATCAAGACGTAGGGTATTACCTCCATCGAGAGGGCCCGAACCTGGGTAAAAACTTCGTGTCCCTTGTCTCCTGTTACCATCAACCTCACACGCACAGTTCGGGACCCCCTACCTGAGATCCGCCGGTTTTGACACCGACATTGGTGCTGTCATTGTGAGTTCCTCTGTGACGTCGAAGACAGGGTTGATGGCTCGCCTTGTTATCAAGGACAGTATCACCTCCGGAGGAGCCCTGGCCTCAGGCCAAACCCTCCATCTGGGCGGCTTTACCATGACCGCCCGTCCGACCCTTAAGTCGATGATGACTTCTCGGGTCATCGAAAATCGCCTTCGTGTTGACTCCGAATACTCCAAACGGATGGATCCAGCAGAGTTGTCATCTTTAAACGAGCTCCTCGATCGCATCGCCGCCTTGGGGTCGCTACGAACTACGATCGGATTGGGCTTAAACCCGATTAGAGAGAAATCAAATCTCCGCCGATCACCCATCAGATAGCGGTAGTAGAGGAGCAAATCAACAGCTCTCCCTCTATATTGAGGACGAGCTATTTTCGGATTTCTGAGCTCAAAGAGCTGGATACCCGTCCGAAGAACAAAAAGCCCCGTCCCTCGAACCTAGAATCGGACGGCGGACCTGAAAAATCAGTTGATATCCCGGAGCCCGAACTGTTAAGCTCGGAAGTTCTTCAGACTCCGGATCCCAAATTGGGTCAGGGTTCGAATCTAAAGCCACCCACCCACCTAGATATGTGCGACCTCACGTGCATACAGCAGCAGTCTCAGGAAACAGTCCATCACTTTTGGGCTAGATTCCTCCTTGTCAAAGACAAGATTAAAGATTGCCGCGACGAAGACGCTATCTCAACATTCTGCAAAAATTGCACGGATGTAGGAATCCTCAACGCCATCCACCACTGTCATGTATTACATTTTGCTGACTTGGTAATTATCGTACAGAAGTACCGCGCAATGGAAAGCGCTTGGAAAACTCAGGCAGCTCACTGGAAACCACCGGTTTCTACTCACCTCTTCGTCCAGGAAAAAAGGATGCATCCTCGCGGGGCACCCGAACCAATAGTAAAGAAATCTAAGCCCATTACGGGGCGCGAAACCGTTCTGGAGGGATGGCTCGATAGGCCATGCAAGATACACACAACACCGGATACCATACCAACCCACAACCTTAGAGCATGTTGGATACTCCGGCAAGTGGCCAAGAGCGGCGAGGATATCCTCACCAAAAACACCACGGTACAACTCCCCCCGGAACACGACGACCACAGAGTATTGACAGTCTTCGAGACTTTCGCTTCGAACAATCGGCGCAAGAGGGCACTCCGCGACCTCGTCGAAGTCTGCCAAGTCGCAACAATAAATCCTTGGAACGACACGGCCATAACTTTCAACGCCAATGATGAACCAAAAATCTGGTCAGTCCGGGCACCAGCCGCCTTGTTCCTCAATCCAATTGTGGACGGCTTTCGGCTTACTAAAGTGCTCATGGATGGCGACAGCGGACTAAACCTCATTTATGAGGACACACTGAATAAAATGTAAATAGACAGGAGCCGTATCGAGCCTAGTAATACAACCTTCCGAGGGATCATTCCCAGCCGGGAGGCACGATGCGTGGGGAAAATTACACTTGATGTGGTATTCGGCACGGCGGAGAACTATCGATCTGAAGAGATAACTTTCCAAGTGGCCCCTTTCAAAAGTGGATATCATGCTCTGTTGGGGCGAGATGCATTCACACGCTTTCAAGCTATACCTCATTACGGGTATATGAAGCTCAAGATGCCCGGGCCCAACGGTATTATCACTCTTGCCAGCGATCCAGACATAGCCCTCCACGCCGAAAACAAAACCGCATCCCTAGCCCTCGAGGCACTGCCTGAGGCCCTCGCGGCCGAAGAATTAACTGCACTACGCTCCATAGTGGATAGGGACGACGTAATCCTTGATAAGCGTCCCAAGTCCACCTCTTTCAAACCAGCGGACGAAATAGTCAAATTCCAAGTCCACCCGACGGACCCCAAGAAGACAGCTTCCATCGGGGCACAACTGGACCCAACGGTTGACGCTGCACTATGAACGTTCCTACACGAGAACTGGGATATATTCGCTTGGCACCCTTCTGATATGCCAGGAATCCCACGCAGGCTGGCCGAACACAGCCTCAATATATTGAAGGGATATAAGCCGATCAAACAAACACTGCAGCGCTTTTTCAAACCTAAACGACAAGCCATGGGGAAGGAGCTAGCCAAGTTAATCGAGGCCAGATTCATCAGAGAAATAAAACACCAGGACTGGCTAGCAAACCTGGTGATGGTACCAAAGAAGGACAAATCCTGGCGCCTGTGTGTCGACTTCAAAGACCTTAATAAGGCTTGCCCCAAGGATCCGTCCCCCCTCCCCCGCATCGATCAGATCATTGATGCTACTGCAGGACACGAGTCACTATGTCCTCGATGCATAAAAACGCAGGCGCCACCTACCAACGCATGATTCAAACATGTCTGGAGAAGCAAATCAGCAAGACAATGGAAGCACATGTGGATGAAGTCGTCATCAAAACTAAACACGTCGAGTCATTAATAGACGACTTGCGTCTCACATTTGACAATCTCCGGACATACGACATCAAACTCAATTCGGAAAAGTGTGTTTTCGGTGTTCCCACCGAAAAGCTGCTGGGCTTCATCGTTTCCAATAGAGGAATCGAGGCAAATCCAGCCAAAATCCGAGCTTTGTCACAATTGGCCACACCAACCGACCACAAACAGGTCCGAAAACTAGCCGGATGCGTGGTAGCTTTAAGCCGCTTTATCTCCAGACTAGGAGAAAAAGCACTGCGACTTTATCGCCTTCTCCGGCGTACCGACCACTTCGAGTGGAAGGAGGCGGCAACGGCCGGACTGGGGGATCTTTTAGCGAGCAACCCGATCCTGGCCGCACCAAAGGTCGGCGAACCGATGTTATTATACATCTCTACAACGCACCAGGTGGTGGGCACAGTGCTCGTCGTTGAGCAAGAGGAGGACGGACACAAGTTCCCACTCCAGAAACCGGTATACTATGTATCCACTATCCTTACACCATGCAAATCCCAGTACCCTCATTACCAAAAGATAGCATATGCGGTATTCATGGCATCCCGGAAGCTACGACACTACTTCCAAGAGTGCTTGATTACAGTGGCTTCCTAAGTACCACTTAATGACATAATAAATAACCGCCATGCTACGGGTTGGATTGCGAAGTGGGCTATTGAGCTCCTACCATTTGACATAACATACAAACTACGCCGGGCCATTAAATCCGAAGTATTGGCCGACTTCGTCGCCGAATGGACAGAGGCCGAACTCCGTAAAGAGTACGACACATATTCCAACTGGGTCATGTACTTCGATGGCTCTAAAATGCTTGTTGGTTTAGGAGCAGGCGTCGTTTTAACGTCCCCCACTAGAGACACAGTCTAGTATGTACTCCAAATATTATACACAGACTCAAACAATGCAGCCGAATACGAGGCCTTATTGCACGGTCTTCGAATGGCTACCTCCATGGGCATACAACGCCCGGAGGTGCGCGGGGATTCAAACCTAGCAATATCCCAGATAAATGGAGATTTCGATGCTAAGGACCCGAAGATGACAGCCTGTCGTAACGCCGTACTCAAAATATCAGCACGGTTCGAGGGACTCGAGTTCCATCACATGGCTCGAGAGAGTAATAAAGCGACGGACGTCCTTGCTCGCATGGGCGCCAAGCGCGACCCCGTCCCGCCTAACATCTTTTTGGAAAGGCTCTTCAAGCCATCCGTGGTATGGCAGGATGAGTGTGGCAACACTAGTCCGGATCTGGCCACACCCCCAGATTCTAAACACAACGCCGATATCATCGGGGGCTCAGCCACCAAAATAACACCATCGGCCCATCTAATAATGGCAGTAATTGCCCCATGGACTGAACCATTCTTGGCCTACCATAATAGGCGAGAGCTCCCGGCGGACCAGAATGAGGCTCGCTGCATTGCTCGACACTCAAAAGCCTACAAGGTCCACGACATAGAGCTCTACAAGAAAAGTGCTACCGGAGTCCTTCAAAGATGTATCTCCGAAGAAGACAGACGGCAGCTCCTGGCTGAAATCCATGCTGGCCTCGACGGTCACCACGCTGTGGCTCGGGCCCTTGTAAGTAAGGCCTTCCATACAGGTTTCTTCTGGCTAACGGCCCGAGCAGGCGCTCAGGACTTGGTCCAACGTTGTGTCGGATGCCAGCTCTTCGCCAATTAAAGCCATATGCCGCCTACGACACTACAAACAATCCCCATTACTTGGCCTTTTGCGGTCTGGAGGCTTGATATGGTGGGACCCCTTAAAGGAGGGAGCCATAATAAAAAAATATTTGCTAGTCATGGTAGATAAATTCACCAAGTGGATAGAGGCCAAACCAGTGAAAACAGCCGAAGCTGGACCGGTTATTGACTTTATATCCGGTGTTGTGCACCGTTATGGTGTCCCACACAGCATCATCACCGATAACGGCTCCAATTTTACAGCCGATGAAATAAAATCCCGGCGTGCTAAATTGGGCATTAAACTCGATTACGCCTTGGCCTATCATCCACAAACAAACGATCAAGTCGAACGAGCTAATGGTCTTATTATGAGTGGCATTAAGCCTAGATTAGTGCGGTCTTTGAAAGAATCTGACAAGCACTGGGTTGAGGAGCTCGACTCTGTACTCTGGGGGCTGAGGACCACGCCCAATCGCACTATCAGATATACACCCTTCTTCATGGTGTACGGCGCAGAGGTTGTGCTACGTTGCGACATTATTCATGACTCACCTCGAGTGCGCATGTATGAAGAGAGAGAGGCCGAGCTTGATCGGCAGGACAACTTAGATGCCCTGGAGGAGGAGTGCAACATCGTAAAATCCCGTTCCGCATTTTATCAACAGCAGGCTCGCAGATATCAAAGTAGAGAAGTGTGGGCCAAGACTTATAATGTTGGCAAACCCATTCTACGCTTGCCAGAGAAGAAAAAGGACAAACTCAAGCCCAAGTTGGAGGGTCCCTTCATCATTGACGAAGTTCTCACTGGAGGAGCGTACCGCCTGCGTGATGCATCAGACAATCGCCTAGAGCCGAAACCATGGAACGCGGCCAGACTCCGAAGATTCTACGCCTAGAGCCGGACTCTTTGTTCGTCTTCTTATCCCTTTTGTTTCCATTATTTTCTTTCTTTAACTTTTTCGTTTAGCTCTTTAGCTCTTGTGCAGTTAAACCGCACACCTATGATGTGCACATCCTTAAATATATACATTCATAATACCCGGTGGCTTCTTTTACAGAAGCTTATTATTATTCTCCGAGCATCAAGCTCAACACATATGTGTCCTCTTCCGCATATGTACCCTTTCTTCGCCATTACATGCATCGTTATGACTTAAGTTTTGGCCAAGCTGGGTTGCCTGGCTCCTGTGCTTATGCCCTATGTCCCCATTTGTTCGGCTAGGGCATAAAGGGAGCACCTCTACGATTGTTACTGCCGGGTTATCCGGACGTGTACCTCAGACTGGGTGAAGCCGAAAGCTAGCGTTCTTAAGGGAATATTCGGTCGGTGGACTAAAGACATGTTACACTCATTACACTATGAACCCCCAGATGTCACTGTAACACCCCGTATACAACTTTCCATATTTGTACTCCGACTCTTGCCTTTTCCGGAGATGCGATACGATATTCCCTCGTGGTTGGGTTTTGTCTTTGTTTTGATTTTGTCCATGCCATGCATTTCATATCTTGTCATCATGTGCATCGCATTTGCATACATGTTCGTCTCATGCATCCGAGCATTTTCCCCGTTGTCCGTTTTGCAATCTGACACTCCTACGTCCTCTGGCGCCCCTTTTGTCTCTTTTCGTGTGCGGGTGTTAAACATTCTCAGAATGGACTGAGATTTCTCAAGCGGCCTTGGTACACCACCGGTACACCGCCTGTCAAGTTTCGTGCCATTTGGAGTCCGTTTGATACTCCAACGGTTAACCGGGGAACCATAAAGGCCTCGTGTGTGTTGCAGACCAACACCCCTCTAAAGTGGCTCAATAACCCATCCAAACCCCCTCCATCCTCTCGGTCGTTCGATCACGATCACGTGGTCGAAAACCGCTCCTCTTTTGGACTCTCCTAGCTCCCTCTATCTATAAATATGTGCATCTCCCCGAAATTTCGGATCAAACCCTAGATCTTCCTCCTCCCCGTGCCGGACATGTCCACTCCGCCGCCGGACATGTCCGCCTCCGCCCCCTCATCCAACCGGAGCGCGCCACGTCGCCCGACCCCGCTGCCGGTCAACGCACCTCCCGTCGAACCCAGATCCGGCCCACTCGGGCCCGGATCGGGCCGTGCCCCACCGCCTCGGGCGCCCACGCCCCGCCGCCTCAGGCGACCGTGCCACCGTCCGCCGCCCTTTGCCGGCAAGCGCCGCCGCGCGCCGTCCCGTCTTCGCGCTGCCTCCCCGCCCCTGCGTCGTGCCCTGAACCGTGTGCCTCCACAGCGCCGCGCCGCCTCCTCCCGTCGCCGGCGAGCGCCGGAGCCGCGCCGCTCCTCACCGGCGCACCTCCTCTCCGGCCTCCTCTCCCTCTCCGGCGAGTTTTCCGGCGAAGATTCAGCCGCCTCGAACCGTGCACCACTGGAACCCTAGATCTGAGGTTGACCTTGTTCTCATCTCTAAGTCCTTTTTTGCTATATTTTTTAGCCCATGTTTGCCATGCCATAACTTCCTGCATGTTGCTCCGTTTTGTGTGTGCAATATATCAAAATGTTCATCTTGATGTGCTCTTCATTTTGTTCCATTGTGACATGCTTGTTTGAGTCCATATTGATGCCCAAATCGTTGATGCAAGAGTGCTATAAATTGTTAGGTGCTGTTTATTATCAAAGTATGAGGATTTGTCATTTTTGCTACATTTGTTGTTTGTTGCATATGGACATGATCTCTACATGTGTTTTGGGCTATGCCATGCCATATTTATAGGGGTGTATGCCATGTATTTTTGTGATCTTTGTGGTGACTAGCACAAGCATGCAAAGTAGCTCTCGTGATATTGCTGATTTCAGGGACTTGGAATTTTCACTAAATCTTTGCTCTGCTGTTATTTTTATGCCATGTATTCATGTTGATACAGTGAGATCCATGCTTCTTTTGAGTATGTTTAGTAAGGATGATTTGGACATGTGGTTATGCTCTATCCATCCATGCCCCTGTTTGCAATTATGGAGTGCCCTAGCATGACTTAATCTTGCTCTACTTTTGCTATAAAATGTTCCTGGCAGATTGTTTACATGTTAATCAATTTTGCCAAGGTTGTTGTAATTGATCTAGGCATGCTATGAACTTGCTATTGCCTTGGTTAGCTTCTTGATCATGTCTTCTTGCTGGTAGTATGCTTAGTTTGTCATGCAAGGCTTTGTGATGAGTGAATTGAGCTCGCAAACATGCCTTCATAACTCTGTTTATGCCATGCTTTGTTTTCTGCTAAGTCTGAATCTGTTAACGAAACTTGCTATGTTTACATGGGTGCCATCATATCTTCTGATCCTTTTTGGCTTATGGTCAGTAAGGGACGTTTATGCTATGCTTTGAGTAGATTCATGCCATGCCTTGTTTTGCTATGATCTGATCCCGTAGCATGTTTTTTGCTTGTTCTAAACATGGCTTCCTGATGTTAATTCCTGGCATGTTAGCTTTTTCACTAAGTCTGTGATGCTGATATCTTTTGCACTTTTGCCATGCTTGTTTGAACCTGCTCTTGTGTGATTTAGCCGTAGCTCAGTGTTCATTTTTTGTCAAGCACCTTGAGTAGATCACTGCCATGTGATTTGTTGCTATGTTGGAGTGCAGTAGCTTAGTTTCTTGTTGCATTCTAGATGGCATCGTGATGTTAATCGCAGAATGGTGCCATTCTTGTTTTGCTTGCCATTTGCAAACCGTGCATCCGTTTCCGGTGATCTTTATATCAATTTAGACCAAAATCATCTCATCTTTCCAGCGGCACACTTGATTTGCCAAGTTGAGGCCTGGTTCAATCTTTCCCTTCTGAAGTACGCATATGCATTGCATATCACATCTCGCATATCATGCCATGTTTTGCATCATGTTGCTTGCACATTGCACCATGATTGATTGTTGGTCTTTTGCTTGTGTTCTTGCTTTGGGTAGAGCCGGGAGACGAGTACGTGATCGAGGAACCTATTGAGTACGCTTACGAGGATCAAGCTCTCGTCAACTCTGAGAACTTTGCAGGCAAGATGACCGTACCCTCGAAATCACTTCTATCTTTGCTTGCTAGTTGCTCGCTCTATTGCTATGCTGCGATACCTACCACTTGCTATATCATGCCTCCCACATTTCCATGTCAAGCCTCTAACCCACCTTGTCCTAGCAAACCATTGTTTGGCTATGTTACCGCTTTTGCTCATACCCTCTTATAGCGTTGTTAGTTGTAGGTGAAGATGAAGTTTGTTCCATGTTGGAACACGGATATCGTTTGGGATATCATTATTATTATATCTTGTTTACTTTAATGCACCTATATACTTGGTAAAGGGTGGAAGGCCCAGCCTTATGCCTGGTGTTTTGTTCCACTCTTGCCGCCCTAGTTTCCGTCATACCGGTGTTATGTTCCTTGATTTTGCGTTCCTTACGTGGTTGGGTTATAATGGGAACCCCTCGACAGTTCGCCTTGAATAAAACTCCTCCAGCAAGGCCCAACCTTGGTTTTACCATTTGCCACCTAAGCCTTTTCCCTTGGGTTCTGCAGACTCAAGGGTCATCTTTATTTTAAACCCCCGGGCCAGTGCTCCTCTGAGTGTTGGTCCAAACTAGAGCACCGTGCGGGGCCGTCCCTTGGCAACTTGGGTTATGTTGGTTCCTATACACTTAGCTTATCCCGTGTGCCCTGAGAACGAGATATGTGCAGCTCCTATCGGGATTTTTCGGCACAACGGGTGGTCTTGCTGGTCTTGTTTTACCATTGTCGAAATGTCTTGTAACCGGGATTCCGAGTCTGATCGGGTCTTCCTGGGAGAAAGAATATCCTTCGTTGACCATGAGAGCTTGTGATGGGCTAAGTTGGGACACCCCTGCAGGGTTTTGAACTTTCGAAAGCCGTGCCCGCGGTTATGGGCAGATGGGAATTTGTTAATGTCCGGTTGTAGAGAACTTGACACTTAACTTAATTAAAATGAATCAACCGCGTGTGTAGCCGTGATGGTCTCTTCTCGGCGGAGTCCGGGAAGAGAACACGGTCTCGTGTTATGCTTGAACGTAAGTAGTTTCAGGATCACTTCTTGATCATTATAGCTTCTCGACTGAGCTTTGCTTCTCTTCTCGCTCTCATTTGCGTAAGTTAGCCACCATATATGCTAGTGCTTGCTGCAGCTCCACCTCACTACCCCTTTCCTACCTTAAGCTTAAACAATCTTGATTGCGAGGGTGTGAGATTGCTGAGTCCCCATGACTCACAGATTACTTCCAAAAATAGTTGCATGTGCCGATGATACCAATGCAGGTGACGCAACCCAGCTCAAGTGGGAGCTCGATGAAGATCGTGTTCGTTGTGTTGTTTCATTTCCTGTTGATCAGTAGTGGAGCCCAGTTGGGGCGATCGGGGATCTAGCATTTGGGGTTGTCTTTCTTTATTTGGTTCCGTAGTCGGACCTTAATTGTATTATGGATGATGTAATGCTATATTTATGTATTGTGTGAAGTGGCGATTGTAAGCCAACTCTTTATCCCTCTCTTATTCAGTACATGGGATGTGTAAAGATTACCTCTCTTGCGACATGCCTACTATGCGGTTATGCCTCTAAGTCGTGCTCCGACACGTGGGAGATATAGCCGCATCGTGGGTGTTACAGTCACTCACACTGCAACTTTTTCAATCACAGTTCGGACATGCATACTAACGCATATTCGCCCAGGGAAAGGAACCCTTAACGAAACTATTATGCCTGGAAGATGTTTCTTACAATTACAATGTAATATAACATAGCTAGCCGGATACAACTTGTCTGTTCAAGCAACTATGACCCCTACGCCTGGTTTCCACGCATGCCCCGGTTTATATTACTGAGCGGGTATTCGGAAACACTCGGAGCCTTCGGGTCCAGAGGTCGAAGCGAAAAGGTCTGCCATGACAATCGTTTTACAATCCGGATAGGGACAATTATGTCAATGGAAGTACATAGTCACTGGGACTCAAAAACTTCTTCCTCTATACCGTCTAACAGGCTGTCTAGCTTACAATCCTGTTGGGAATATTTGGCGGCTACCTTTACTTGGTCATATACTAAACTAACGGGAATTTCTTTTCCATCTGACCCTTTAGGTCCGACCCGGGCGATATGATTAGGATCAAGCTTGGTGTACCGTGTCTTCACCATGGCCCAGGCCTCTCGCGCACCTTCTCGGCAGGCTGATATCTTCCATAATTGAATACGCCGCCGTGCCCCTTTGAATAGCTCCACGAGCTCCGCGATACCTCCTGGAGGAGAGACGGCTGACCATAAAGCCTTGGCAACACTCTGCATTGCTTGCCGAACTCGCTCGTGCATCCGAGGCAGCTCTTGTAGCAGGTCGCCTTGAGATCCGGACATTTCCTCTTCGGGACGGCCAGTCAGCATACCTGCAGACATAAATCTGTCAGTTCCTGCCCTCGCCGAATTATAGGGAGGCAAGTTTGAAAAGCATACTGAATATGCCACCTTGTAGCCTCCTATTCTCCTTGACGGCGTCAGCTAGCTGGGCCCGAACATCTTTTAGTTCTTCGCCCAGTCGGGTATTGGAATCCTGCAGCTTGTTCTTTTCCTCCCTGACCCGTGTCAGCACACGTTCGCCTACCGCATGTTGCCTTTTGGCGTCTTGTTCACCAACCTAGGCGACCTTCAGTTTCTCTCTCAGTTTCTCTACTGATTCTGTCAGCGGAAACACAACAATATTAATATTACTGGTATATGATTATACTTTTTCTGATGGGGAGAAACATTACCACGCGGTGCCTCCTTGGATTTTTCCAATTCGGTGGTAGCTGCAGTTAGCTGAGTCTGACACTCTTCCAGCTCTTGAGACATCACGCTATTCTTCTCCGTAAGTGCCTGGTTATATAATGATCCTTAAATCCATTGTATCAACTGCTTTAAGTCTCGGGGGCTACTGGTATATGATTATCAAATCTACACTTACCCGCATATCTTTTAGATGCTGGTCCGTGGCTCGGGCAAGTCCACCCCGAGCAGCTCGGATGTACACATCGGCCGAGCTGAAGGCATTGAATGCCTCATTTGAAAAGCCGAGGTCACGGAGCACGGCCCTCCAACGACGATGATTCATGGCGCTCTCCACTTTAGAGTTTGTGATGGACATATCGTCCGAATCCTTTGCGGAAGGATAGTCCGGCACCACTCCCATGTCAGCCCTCGTCCTTAGGGCAGGGTATGGAACCTGACTAGTGGACACACGACCTGCAGGATCCCCGGACATAGTCCGGCGGATGCTTTTCCTGATAAAGTGCGGCAAATGACGTCACAATTTGATGTAGCGACCAGGAAGGCATATTTCAAAAGAAAGCCATACCTCCTTAATGAAGGTCCTGCCGTATTGTCGTTTGCCTTTCTCTTCGAAGATGTGCTCGGCGCGGGCACCACTCTCCTCGGAGATGCCTCTGGCGCATGTTGTGGCATCGAGCGCCTCCCCTTTGGAGCACGGAATAATGCGGTGGGTGAGGCGTAATAAGGAAGCTCTTTCGAAGAAGGTATCGCTTGATTTCTTACATGTGAGGCAGGAAGGAGGCCAGGATAGTTGGCCACGATTGGCATAACGGTGCCATCATAGCTCGCCTGGTAGAATACTCCCTTCTCGAGCTCCACAAATATGTCCGGACCCTCTTCGAATCCGGGGTCAAGATCCCGGTTGTGATCCTCTGGCTGTGGGGCGAGGTTATGGATCCCCTCGGTAACCTTCCGCCATTCCTGTTATAAATAGATGGGTTAATGATCATTGAAAGGGATTCAGGGAGAAGATTGAGTAAAGTGGTGGGATTAGAGCTCACCCAGCTTGGAGGATTGTACATGGAAAATCCATCTCGGCATTTAAGACGAGCAAACTCCTCTTCCTCCCCTTTGTACAGTTCGGTCAATATTTTGACCAAAGCGGCGGGGGTGTCCAGACCCTTCCGACCGCAGCGTGAGGCGTCATCCTCCCCATTATAGTGCCACATGGGAAGCCCTCGGTATTGGAGTGGCTGGACCCCCCGTACTATGGAAGTCGGCATCACCTCGATTATTGATAATCCGGATTGGGCAAGTGTCTTTATCTTGCCCATTAGTTGACGGACTTCCTGATACGTCTCCAACTTATCTATAATTTTTGATTGTTCCATGCTATTATGTTATCTGTTTTGGATGTTAATGGGCTTTATTTTACACTTCTATATTATTTTTGGGACTAACCTATTAACGGGAGGCCCAGCCCAAATTGTTGTTTTTTTTCCTATTTCAGTGTTTCGTAGAAAAGGAATATCAAACGGAGTCCAAACGGAATGAAACCTTCGGAAGAATGATTTTTGGAACAAACATGATGCAGAGGACTTGGAGTGGACGTCAGGCAACCAACGAGGCGGTCACGAGGCAGGGGGGGCGCCTACCCCCTGGGCGCGCCCTCCCCCCTCGTGGGTCCCTCGTGGCTCCACCGACCTACTTCTTCCTCCTATATATACATACATACCCCGAAAACATCCAGGAGCACCACGAAACCCTATTTCCACCGCCGCAACCTTCTGTACCCAAGAGATCCCATCTTGGGGCCTTTTCCGGAGCTCCGCCGGAGGGGGCATTGATCACAGAGGGCCTCTACTTCAACTCCATGGCCCCTCTGATGATGTGTGAGTAGTTTACCTCAGACCTTCGGGTCCATAGCTAGTAGCTAGATGGCTTCTTCTCTCTCTTTGGATCTCAACACAAAGTTCTCCTCGATTCTCTTGGAGATCTATCCGATGTAATCTTCTTTTGCGGTGTGTTTGTCGAGATCCAGTGAATTATGGGTTTATGACCAAGTCTATCTATGAACAATATTTGAATCTTCTCTGAATTCTTTTATGTACGATTGGTTATCTTTGCAAGTCTCTTCGAATTATTAGTTTGGTTTGGCCTACTAGATTGATCTTTCTTGCAATGGGAGAAGTGCTTAGCTTTGGGTTCAATCTTGTGGTGCGCGATCCCACTGACAGAAAGGGAAACGACACGTATTGTATTGTTGCCATCGAGGGTAAAAAGATGGGGTTTATATCATATTGCATGAGTTTATCCGTCTACACATGTCATCTTGCTTAAAGCATTACTCTGTTCTTATGAACTTAATACTCTAGATGCATGCTGGATAGCGGTCGATGTGTGGAGTAATAGTAGTAGATGCAGGCAGGAGTCGGTCTACTTGTCACGGACGTGATGCCTATATACATGATCATACCTAGATATTCTCATAATTATTCGCTTTTCTATCAATTGCTCGACAGTAATTTGTTCACCACCGTAATACTTATGCTATCTTGAGAGAAGCCACCAGTGAAACATATGGCCCCCGGGTCTATCTTCCATCATACAAGTTTCCAATCTATTTTATCTTGCAATCTTTACTTTCAATCTATACCATAAAAATAATAAGTATTTATCTTATTATTATTGTTATCTCTTTCAGATCTCACTTTTGCAAGTGGCTGTGAAGGGATTGACAACCCCTTTATCGTGTTGGTTGCGAGGTTCTTATTTGTTTGTGTAGGTACGAGGTGACTCGCGTGTGGTCTCCTACTGGATTGATACCTTGGTTCTCAAAAACTGAGGGAAATACTTACGCTGCTTTACTGCATCACCCTTTCCTCTTCAAGGGAAAACCAATGCATGCCCAAGAGGTAGCAAGAAGGATTTCTGGCGCCGTTGCCGGGGAGATATACGCCAAGTCAAGACATACCAAGTACCCATCACAAATCTTATCCTTGTCATTACATTATTTGCCATTTGCCTCTTGTTTTCCTCTCCCCCACTTAACCCTTGCTGTTTTATTCGGCCTCTTTTCCTTTCGCCCTCTCTTTCCGTTCGCTTTTTCTTCGCTTGTTTGCTTGTGTGTTGGATTACTTGCTTGTCACGATGGCTCAAGATAACACTAAATTGTGTGACTTTTCCAATACCAACAATAATGATTTTATTAGCACTCTGATTGCTCCTCTTACCGATGCTGAATCTTGTGAAATTAATACTGCTTTGTTGAATCTTGTCACGAAAGATCCGTTTTCTGGCCTTCCTAGTGAAGATGCCGCTACCCATCTAAACAACTTTGTTGATTTGTGTGATATGCAAAAGAAGAAAGATGTGGATAATGATATTGTTAAATCGAAGCTATTCCTGTTTTCGCTTAGAGATCGTGCTAAAGCTTGGTTTTCGTATTTGCCTAAAAATAGTATTGATTCATGGAATAAGTGCAAAGATGCTTTTATCTCTAAGTATTTTCCTCCCGCTAAGATCATCTCTCTTAGAAACGATATTATGAATTTTAAGCAACTTGATCATGAACATGTTGCACAATCTTGGGAGAGGATGAAATTAATGATACGTAATTGCCCTACACATGGTTTGAATCTTTGGATGATTATACAAAACTTTTATGCCGGATTGAATTTTGCTTCTAGAAATCTTTTAGATTCAGCCGCGGGAGGCACTTTTATGTAAATCACTTTAGGAGAAGCTACTAAACTCCTAGATAATATTATGGTTAATTATTCTCAATGGCACACTGAAAGATCTACTAATAAAAAGGTGCATGCAATTGAAGAGATTAATGTTTTGAGTGGAAAGATGGATGACTTATGAAATTGTTTGCTAATAAGAGTGCTCCTACTGATCCTAATGATATGCCTTTGTCTACTTTGATTGAGAATAATAATGAATCTATGGATGTGAATTTTGTTGGTAGGAACAATTTTGATAACAACGCGTATAGAGGTAATTTTAATTCTAGGCCGTTTCCTAGTAATTCCTCTAATAATTATGGTAATTCCTACAACAATTCTTATGGAAATTATAATAAGATGCCCTCTGATTTTGAATCTAGTATTAAAGAATTTATTAGTGCGCAAAAGAGTTTCAATGCCATGATTGAAGAAAAATTGCTTAAGATTGATGAGTTGGCTAGGAACGTGGATAGAATTTCTCTTGATGTTGATTATTTGAAACTTAGATCTATTCCACCTAAGCATGATATCAATGAGTCTCTAAAATCTATGAGAATTTCCATTGATGAGTGCAAAGAAAGAACCGCTAGGATGCGTGCTAAAAAAGATTGCTTTGTGAAAGCGTGTTCTTCTAGTTTCCATGATAATAAGGATAACGATCTAAAAGTTATTGATGTGTCCCCTATTAAATCCTTGTTTTGCAATATGAATCTTGATAATTATGGGACTGGAGATGAGTCAACTTTAGTTAGAAGGCGTCCCAATGATTCGGAGTTTTTAGATCTTGATGCAAAAATTGATAAAAGTGGGATTGGAGAGGTCAAAACTTTAGATGGCAACGAACCCACTATCTTGGATTTCAAGGAATTTAATTATGATAATTGCTCTTTGATAGATTGTATTTCCCTGTTGCAATATGTGCTAAATTCCCCTCATGCTTATAGTCAAAATAAAGCTTTTACTAAACATATCATTGATGCTTTGCTACAATCTTATGAAGAAAAACTTGAGTTGGAAGTTTCTATCCCTAGAAAACTTTATGATGAGTGGGAACATACAATTAAAATTAAAATTAAAGATCATGAATGCTATGCTTTGTGTGATTTGGGTGCTAGTGTTTCCACGATCCCAAAAACTTTGTGTGATTTGCTAGGTTTCCATGAATTTGATGATTGTTCTTTAAACTTGCACCTTGCGGATTCCACTATTAAGAAACCTATGGGAAAGATTAATGATGTTCTTATTGTTGCAAATAGGAATTATGTGCCCGTATATTTCATTGTTCTTGATATAGCTTGCAATCCTTCATGTCATATTATTCTTGGTAGACCTTTCCTTAGAACGATGGTGCAATTATTGATATGAAGGAAGGGAATATTAGATTCCAATTTCCGTTAAGGAAAGGCATGGAACACTTCCCTAAAAAGAAAATTAAATTACCATATGAATCTATTATGAGAGCCACTTATGGATTGCCTACCAAAGATGGCAATACCTAGATTTATCCTTGCTTTTATGTCTAGATAGGGGCGTTAAACGATAGCGCTTGTTGGGAGGCAACCCAATTTTATTTTTATTCCTTGCTTTTTGTTCCTATTTAATAATAAATAATTTATCTAGCCTCTGGTTTGGTTGTGTTTTTTATGTTTAATTAGTGTTTGTGCCAAGTAGAACCGTTGGGAAGACTTGGGGAAAGTTTTTTTGATCTTGCTGTAAAAAACAGAAACTTTAGCGCTCACGAGAATTGCTGCCATTTTTTACTGGAGAGTGCTATTTAGTTAATTATTTTTGAATATAATTAATAGATAAATTAATCACGTCCATAAATTTATTTTAGAATTTTGGGGGTTCCATAAGTATTAAAAACCTACAGATTACTATAGACTGTTCTGTTTTTGACAAATTCTGTTTTTCGCGTGCTGTTTGCTTATTTTGATGAATCTATGGCTAGTAATAGAGTTTATGAACCATAGAAAAGTTGGAATACAGTAGGTTTAACACCAATATAAATAAATAATGAGTTCATTACAGTACCTTGAAGTGGTGGTTTGTTTTCTTTTACTAACGGAGATCACGAAGATTTTCTTTTAAGTTTTGTGTTGTGAAGTTTTCAAGTTTTGGGTAAAGATTTGATGGATTATGGAACAAGGAGTGGCAAGAGCCTAATCTTGGGGATTCCCAAGGCACCCCAAGGTAAAATTCAAGTACAACCAAAAGCCTAAGCTTTGGGGATGCCCCGGAAGGCATCCCCTCTTTCGTCTTCGTCCATCGGTAACTTTACTTGGAGCTATACTTTTATTCACCACATGATATGTGTTTTGCTTGGAGCATCTTGCATGATTTGAGTCTTTGCTTTTTAGTTTACCACAACCATCCTTTCTGTACACACCTTTTAGGAGAGACACACATGAATTGGAATTTATTAGAATACTCTATCTGCTTCACTTATATCTTTTGAGTTGGATAATTTTTGCTCTAGTGCTTCACTTATATCTTTTAGAGCACGGCGGTGGTCCTATTTTATAGAAATAATTGATCTCTCATGCTTCACTTATATCATTTCGAGAGTCCTTTATAACAGCATGGTAATTCACTTTGGTTATAAATTTTAAATGCTAAGAGAAGTTGGATGCTTGATAGATTGTTTTGAGATATGAAGGTGGTAATATTAGAGGTGTGCTAGTTGAGTAATTGTGAAATAGATGAATACTTGTGTTGAAGTTGGCAAGTACCGTAGCATGCACGTATGGTAAAAGTTATGTGACAAATTTGAAGCATGGGGTGTTCTTTGATTGCTTTCCTTATGAGTGGTGGTCGGGGACGAGTGATGGTCTTTTCCTACCAATCTATCGCCCTAGGAGCATGCGCGCAGTGCTTGGTTTTGATGATTTGTAGATTTTGGCATTAAGTATGTGAGTTCTTTATGACTAATGTTGAGTCCATGGATTATACGAACTCTCACCCTGCCATCCTTGCTAGCCTCTTCGGTACCGTGCATTGCCCTTTCTCACCTTGAGAGTTGGTGCAAACTTCGCCGGTGCATCCAAACCCCGTGATATGATATGCTCTATCACACATAAGAATCCTTATATCTTCCTCAAAACAGCCACCATACCTACCTATTATGGCATTTCCATAGCCATTCTGAGATATATTTCCATGCAACTTTCCATCGTTCCATTTATTATGACACGCATCATCATTGTCATATTGCTTTGCATGATCATGTAGTTGACATCGTATTTGTGGCAAAGCCACCGTTCATAATTTTTTCATACATGTCACTCTTGATTCATCGCAATCCCGGTACACCGCCGGAGGCATTCACATAGAGTCATATTTTGTTCTAAGTATCGAGTTGTAATTCTTGAGTTGTAAGAAAATAAAAGTGTGATGATCATCATTAGAGCATTGTCCCATGTGAGGAAAGGATGATGGAGACTATGGTTCCCCCACAAGTCGGGATGAGACTCCGGACGAAAAATAAAATAAAAAAAGAGAGAAAAGAGGCCAAAAGAAAAAAAAGAAAGAAGGCCCAAATAAAAAAAGAAAAAAATATAATAATGATAGAAAAAGAGAGAAGGGACAATGTTACTATCCTTTTTCCACACTTGTGCTTCAAAGTAGCACCATGATCTTCATGATGGAGAGTCTCTTATTTTGTCACTTTCATATACTAGTGGGAATTTTTCATTATAGAACTTGGCTTTTATATTCGAATGACGGGCTTCCTCAAATGCCCTAGGTCTTCGTGAGCAAGTGAGTTGGATGCACACCCACTTAGTTTCTTTGATGAGATTTCATATATTTATAGCTCTAGTGCATCCGTTGCATGGCAATCCCTACTCCTTGCATTGACATCAATTGGTGGGCATCTCCATAGACCATTGATTAGCCGCGTCAATGTGAGACTTTCTCCCTTTTTGTCTTCTCACACAACCTCAATCATCATATTCTATTCCACCCATAGTGCTATGTTCATGGCTCGCGCTCATATATTGCGTAAAAGTTGAAAGAATTTGAAAAGGCTAAGTATGAAACAATTGCTTGGCTTGTCATCGGGGTTTTGCATGATGGGAGCATCTTGTGTGACGAAAATGAAGCATGGCCAAACTATATGACTTTGTAGGGATAAGTTTTCTTTGGCTATGGTATTTTGATAAGACATAATTGCTTGATTAGCATACTTGGAGTATTACTATTTTTATGTCAACAATAAACTTTTATCTTGAATCTTTCGATCTGAAAATTCATGCCACAATAGAGAAAAATACATTGAAGAATATTATAGAAAGCATTCCACATCAAAAATTCTGTTTTTATAATTTACCTACTCGAGGACGAGCATGAATTAAGCTTGGGGATGTTGATACGTCTCCAACGTATCTATAATTTTTGATTGTTCCATGCTATTATATTATCTGTTTTGGATGTTAATGGGCTTTATTTTACACTTTTATATTATTTTTGGGACTAACCTATTAACCGAAGGCCTAGCCCAAATTGCTGTTTTTGGCCTATTTCAGTGTTTCGTAGAAAAGGAATATCAAACGGAGTCCAAACGGAATGAAACCTTCGAGAGAGTGATTTTTGGAACAAATGTGATCCAGAGGACTTGGGGTGGACATCAAGCAACCAACGAGGCGGCCATGAGGCAGGGGGCACGCCTACCCCCTGGGTGCGCCCACCCCCCTCGTGGCTCCACCGAGCTACTTCTTCCTCCTATATATACCTATGTACCCCGAAAACATCCAGGAGCATCACGAAACCCTATTTCCACCGCCGCAACCTTCTGTACCCAATAGATCCCATCTTGGGGCCTTTTTCGGAGCTCCGCCGGAGGGGGCATTGATCACGGAGGGCCTCTACTTCAACTCCATGGCCCCTCCGATGATGTGTGAGTAGTTTACCTCAGACCTTCGGGTCCATAGCTAGTAGCTAGATGGCTTCTTCTCTCTCTTTGGATCTCAATACAAAGTTCTCCTCGATTCTTTTGGAGATCTATTCGATGTAATCTTATTTTGCGGTGTGTTTGTCAAGATCCGATGAATTGTGGGTTTATGATCAAGTCTATCTATGAACAATATTTGAATCTTCTCTGAGTTCTTTTATGTATGATTGGTTATCTTTGCAAGTCTCTTTGAATTATCAGTTTGGTTTGGCCTACTAGATTGATCTTTCTTGCAATGGGAGAAGTGCTTAGCTTTGGGTTCAATCTTGCGGTGCTTGATCCCAGTGACAGAAAGGGAAATGACACGTATTGTATTGTTGCAATCAAGGATAAAAAGATGAGGTTTATATCATATTGCGTGAGTTTATCCCTCTACATCCTGTCATCTTGCTTAAAGCGTTACTCTGTTCTTATGAACTTAATACTCTAGATGCATGCTGTATAGCAGTTGATGTGTGGAGTAATAGTAATAGATGCAGGCAGAAGTCGGTCTACTTGTCACAGACGTGATGCCTATATACATGATCATACCTAGATATTCTAATAATTATTCGCTTTTCTATCAATTGCTCGATAGTAATTTGTTCACCCACCGTAATACTTATGCTATCTTGAGAGAAGCCACTAGTGAAACCTATGGCCCCCGGGTCTATCTTCCATCATACAAGTTTCCAATCTATTTTATTTTGCAATCTTTACTTTCAATCTATATCATAAAAATACCAAAAATATTTGTCTTATTATTATTATCTCTATCAGATCTCACTCTTGCAAGTGGCCGTGAAGGGATTGACAACCCCTTTATCGCGTTGGTTGCGAGGTTCTTATTTGTTTGTGTAGGTACGAGGTGACTCGCGCGTGGTCTCCTACTGGATTGATACCTTGGTTCTCAAAAACTGAGGGAAATACTTACGCTGCTTTGCTGCATCACCCTTTCCTCTTCAAGGGAAAACCAACACATGCTCAAGGGGTAGCATTTCCACGCTATCTTCCTCCTCAAGGCTCCGAGGACGCCAGCTATGATGTTTCTTTAGCGGAGCATTTGAAAATTCGGGAAGGCCCATTTGAACTAGGTCGGGGAGAGCGACGTCCTCAATATAAAACCATTCTGAGGGCCATTCTTCGGGCGCCTTCTTTGGTGTGCCGGACAGGTATCTGGTCCCAGCTGTGCGTGTTGGGTTTCATAGTAATTTCAAAAATTTTCCTACGCGCACACAGGATCATGTGATGCATAGCAACGAGGGGAAGAGTATTGTCTACGTACCCTACGCAGACCGACTGCGGAAGCGATGACACGACGTAGAGGAAGTAGTCGTACGTCTTCACGATCCAACCGATCAAGCACCGAAACTACGGCACCTCCGAGTTCGAGCACACGTTCAGCTCGATGACGATCCCCGGACTCCGATCCAGCAAAGTATCGGGGAAGAGTTCCGTCAGCACGACGGCGTGGTGACGATCTTGATGAACTACAGCAGCAGGGCTTCGCCTAAACTCCGCTACAGTATTATCGAGGAATATGGTGGCAGGGGGCACCGCACACGGCTAAGGAATCGATCACGTGGATCAACTTGTGTCAACTTGTGTGTTTAGAGGTGCCCCTGCCTCCGTATATAAAGGAGTAGAGGGGGGAGGCTGGCCGGCCATAGAGGGAGGCGCAGGAGAGTCCTACTCCCTCTGGGAGTAGGATTCCTCCCCCAATCCTAGTCCAACTAGGATTCCTCGGAGGGGAAGGGAGAGAGGGGGGCCGGCCACCTTCTCCTAGTCCTAATAGGACTAGGGGAGGGGGAAGAGGCGCAGCCACCTTGGGCTGCCCCTTTCTCCTTTCCACTAAGGCCCATGAAGGCCCATATGGCTCCCGGGGGGTTCCGGTAACCTCCCGGTAACCCGGTAAAATCCCGATTTCACCCGGAACACTTCCGATGTCCAAACATAGGCTTCCAATATATCAATCTTTACGTCTCGACCATTTCGAGACTCCTCGTCATGTCCGTGATCACATCCGGGACTCCGAACAACCTTCGGTACATCAAAATGCATAAACTCATAATATAACTGTCATCGTAACCTTAAGCGTGCGGACCCTACGGGTTCGAGAACAATGTAGACATGACCGAGACACGTCTCTGGTCAATAACCAATAGCGGGACCTGGATGCCCATATTGGCTCCTACATATTCTACGAAGATCTTTATCGGTCAGACCGCATAACAACATACGTTGTTCCCTTTGTCATCGGTATGTTACTTGCCCGAGATTCGATCGTCGGTATCCAATACCTAGTTCAATCTCGTTACCGGCAAGTCTCTTTACTCGTTCCGTAATACATCATCTCACAACTAACATATTAGTTGTAATGCTTGCAAGGCTTATGTGATGTGTATTACCGAGAGGGCCCAGAGATACCTCTCCGACAATCGGAGTGACAAATCCTAATCTCGAAATACGCCAACCCAACATCGACCATTGGAGACACCTGTAGTACTCCTTTATAATCACCCAGTTACGTTGTGACGTTTGGTAGTACCCAAAGTGTTCCTCCGGTAAACGGGAGTTGCATAATCTCATAGTCATAGGAACATGTATAAGTCATGAAGAAAGCAATAGCAACATACTAAACGATCAGGTGCTAAGCTAATGGAATGGGTCATGTCAATCAGATCATTCAACTAATGATGTGACCTCGTTAATCAAATAACAACTCATTGTTCATGGTCAGGAAACATAACCATCTTTGATTAACGAGCTAGTCAAGTAGAGGCATACTAGTGACACTCTGTTTGTCTATGTATTCACACATGTATTATGTTTCCGGTTAATACAATTCTAGCATGAATAATAAACATTTATCATGATATAAGGAAATAAATAATAACTTTATTATTGCCTCTAGGGCATATTTCCTTCAGTCTCCCACTTGCACTAGAGTCAATAATCTAGTTCACATCGCCATGTGATTTAACAGCAATAGTTCACATCACCATGTGATTAACACCCATAGTTCACATCGCTATGTGACCAACACCCAAAGGGTTTACTAGATTCAGTAATCTAGTTCACATCGCTATGTGATTAACACCCAAGGAGTACTAAGGTGTGATCATGTTTTGCTTGTGAGAGAATCTTAGTCAACGGGTCTGTCACATTCAGATCCGTAAGTATTTTGCAAATATTTATGTCAACAATGCTCTGCACGGAGCTACTCTAGCTAATTGCTCCCACTTTCAATATGTATCCAGATTGAGACTTAGAGTCATCTGGATCAGTGCAAAACTTTGCATCGACGTAACTTTTACGACAAACCTTTTGTCACCTCCATAATCGAGAAACATATCCTTATTCCTACTAAGGATAATTTTGACCAATGTCCAGTGATCTACTCCTAGATCACTATTGTACTCCCTTGCCAAATTCAGAGCAAGGTATACAATAGGTCTGGTACATAGCATAGCATACTTTATAGAACCTATGACTGAGGCATAGGGAATGACTTTCATTCTCTTTCTATTTTCTGCCGTGGTCGGGATTTGAGTCTTACTCAATTTCACACCTTTGCAACACAGGCAAGAACTCTTTCTTTGACTGTTCCATTTTGAACTATTTCAAAATCTTGCCAAGGTATGTACTCATTGAAAATCTTATCAAGCGTCTTGATCTATCTCAATAGATCTTGATGCTCAATATGTAAGTAGCTTTTACTGAGGTCTTTTCCTTTTAAAGAACTCCTTTAAAACACTCCTTTATGCTTTGCAGAAAAATTCTACATTATTTCCGATCAACAATATGTCATTCACATATACTTATCAGAAATGCTGTAGTGCTCCCACTCACTTTCTTGTAAATACAGGCTTCTCAAAAAGTCTGTATAAAACCATATGCTTTGATCAACTCATCAAAGCGTATATTCCAACTCCGAGAGGCTTGCACCAGTCCATAGATGGATCGCTGGAGCTTGCACATTTTGTTAGTACCTTTAGGATTGACAAAACCTTCTGGTTGCATCATATACAACTCTTCTTTAATAAATCCATTAAGGAATGCAGTTTTGTTTATCCATTTGCCAAATTTCATAAAATGCGGCAATTGCTAACATGATTCGGACAGACTTAAGCATAGATACGAGTGAGAAAATCTCATCGTAGTCAACACCTTGAACTTTGTCGAAAACCTTTTTGCGACAATTCTAGCTTTGTAGATAGTAACACTACTATCAGCGACCGTCTTCCTCTTGAAGATCCATTTATTCTCAATTGCTTGCTGATCATCGGGCAAGTCAACCAAAGTCCAAACTTTGTTCTCATACATGGATCATATCTCAGATTTCATGGCCTCAAACTATTTCGCGGAATCTGGGCTCATCATTGCTTCCTCATAGTTTGTAGGTTCATCATGATCTAGTAGCATGACCTCCAGAACAGGATTACCGTACCACTCTGGTGCGGATCTTACTCTGGTTGATCTACGCGGTTCAGTAGTATCTTGATCTGAAGTTTCATGATCATTATCATTGGCTTCCTCACTAACTGGTGTAGGTGTCACTGAAACAGTTTTCTGTGATGAACTACTTTCCAGTAAGGGAGCAGGTACAGTTACCTCGTCAAGTTCTACTTTCCTCCCACTCACTTCTTTCGAGAGAAACTCCTTCTCTGGAAAGGATCCATTTTAGCAACGAATGTCTTGCCTTCGGATCTGTGATAGAAGGTGTACCCAACAATTTCCTTTGGGTATGAAGACGCACTTCTCCGATTTGGGTTCGAGCTTATCAGGATGAAACCTTTTTCACATAAGCATCGCAGCCCCAAACTTTAAGAAACAACAGGTTAGGTTTACTGCTAAACCATAGTTCATACAGTGTCGTCTCAACGGATTTAGATGGTGCCCTATTTTAAAACGTGAATGCAGCTGTCTCTAATGCATAACCCCAAAACGATAGTGGTAAAGAGATATCATAGATCGCACCATATCAAATAAAGTGCGGTTACGACGTTCGGACACACCATAACGATGTGGTGTTCCAGGTGGCGTGAGCTGTGAAACTATTCCACATTGTTTTAATTGAAGACCAAACTCGTAACTCAAATATTTGTCTCCGCGATCAGATCGCAGAAACTTTATTTTCTTGTTACGATGATTTTTCCACTTCACTCTGAAATTCTTTGAACCTTTCAACTATTTCAGACTTATGTTTCATCAAGTAGATATACCCATATCTGCTCAAATCATCTTGTGAAGGTCAGAAAACAACGATGCTTGCCACGAGCAACAGCACTCATTGGATCGCATACATCGGTATGTATTATTTCCAACAAGTCAGTAACTCGTTCCATTGTTCCGAAGAACGGAGTTTTAGTCATCTTGCCCAAAAGGCACGGTTCGCAAGCATCAAATGATTCATAACCAAGTGATTCCGAAAATCCATCTTTATGGAGTTTCTTCATGCGCTTTACACCGATATGACCCAAACGGCAGTGCCACAAATAAGTTGCACTATCATTATTAACTTTGCATCTTTTGGCATCAATATTATGAATATGTGTATCACTACGATCGAGATCCAATGAACCATTTTCATTGGGTGTGTAACCATATAAGGTTTTATTCATGTAAATAGAACAACAGTTTATTCTCTTACTTAAATGAATAACCGTATTGCAATAAACATGATCAAATCATATTCATGCTCAACGCAAACACCAAATAACATTTATTTAGGTTCAACACTAATCCCGAAAGAATAGGGAGTGTGCGATGATGATCATATCAATCTTGAAACTACTTTCAACACACATCATCACTTCACCCTTAACTAGTTTCTGTTTATTCTGCAACTCCCGTTTCGAGTTACTACTCTTAGCAACTGAACCAGTACCAAATACCGAGGGGTTGCTATAAACACTAGTAAAGCACACATCAAACACCTGTATATCAAATATACCCTTTTTCACTTTGCCATCCTTCTTATCCACCAAATATTTAGGGTAGTTCCGCTTCCAGTGACCATTTCCTTTGCAGTGTAAGCACTCAGTTTCAGGCTTTGGTTCAGCTTTGGGCTTCTTCGTGGGAGTGACAACTTGCTTGTCAATCTACTTGAAGTTCCCCTTTCTTTCCCTTTGCCCTTTTCTTGAAACTAGTGATCTTGTCAACCATCAACACTTGATGCTCTTTCTTGATTTCTACCTTCGTTGATTTCAACATCACGAAGAGCTCGGGAATCATTTTCATCATCCCTTGCATACTATAGTTCATCACGAAGTTCTACTAACTTGGTGATGGTGACTAGAGAATTCTGTCAATCACTATCTTATCTGGAAGATTAACTCCCACTTGATTCAAGCGATTGAAGTACCCAGACAATCTGAGCACATGCTCACTAGTTGAGCGATTCTCCTCCATCTTTTAGCTATAGAACTTGTTGGAGACTTCATATCTCTCAACTCGGGTATTTGCTTGAAATATTAACTTCAATTCCTGGAACATCTCATATGGTCCATGACGTTCAAAACGTCTTTGAAGTCCCGATTCTAAGCCGTTAAGCATGGTGCACTAAACTATCAAGTAGTCATCATATTGAGCTAGCCAGACGTTCATAACTTCTGCATCTGCTCCTGCAATAGGTCTGTCACCTAGCGGTGCATTAAGGACATAATTCTTCTGTGCAGCAATGAGGATTTAACCTCAGATCACGGATCAAATCCGCAACATTGCTACTAACATTTTTCAACACAATTTTCTCTAGGAACATATCAAAATAAACACAGGGAAGCAACAACGCGAGCTATTGATCTACAACATGATTTGCAAAATACTACCAGGACTAAGTTCATGATAAATTTAAGTTCAATTAATCATATTACTTAAGAACTCCCACTTAGATAGACATCCCTCTAATCCTCTAAGTGATCACGTGATCCAAATCAACTAAACCATGACCGATCATCACGTGAGATGGAGTAGTTTCATCGGTGAACATCATTATGTTGATCATATCTACTATATGATTCACGCTCGACCTTTCGGTCTCCGTGTTCCGAGGCCATATCTGCATATGCTAGGCTCGTCAAGTTTAACCTGAGTATTCCGCGTGTGCAACTGTTTTGCACCCGTTGTATTTGAACGTAGAGCCTATCACACCCGATCATCACGTGGTGTCTCAGCACGAAGAACTTTCGCAACGGTGCATACTCAGGGAGAACACTTCTTGATAATTTAGTGAGAGATCATCTTATAATGCTACCGTCAATCAAAGCAAGATAAGATGCATAAAAGATAAACATCACATGCAATCAATATAAGTGATATGATATGGCCATCATCATCTTGTGCTTGTGATCTCCATCTCCGAAGCACCGTCATGATCACCATCGTCACCGGCGCGACACCTTGATCTCCATCGTAGCATCGTTGTCGTCTCGCCAATCTTATGCTTCCACGACTATCACTACCGTTTAGTAATAAAGTAAAGCATTACATCGCGATTGCATTGCATACAATAAAGCGACAACCATATGGCTCCTGCCAGTTGCCGATAACTTGGTTACAAAACATGATCATCTCATACAATAAAATTCAGCATCATGCCTTGACCATATCACATCACAACATGCCCTGCAAAAACAAGTTAGACGTCCTCTACTTTGTTGTTGCATGTTTTACGTGGCTGCTACGGGCTTAAGTAAGAACCAATCTCACCTACGCATCAAAACCACAACGATAGTTTGTCAAATAGACTCCGTTTTAACCTTCTCAAGGACCGGGCGTAGCCATACTTGGTTCAACTAAAGTTGGAGAGGCAGTCGCCCGCAAGCCATCTCTGTGCAAAGCACGTCGAGGGAACCGGTCTCGCGTAAGCGTACGCGTAAGGTTGGTCCGGGTCGTCTCGTCCAACAATACCGCCGAACCAAAATATGACATGCTGGTAGGCAGTATGACTTGTATCGTCCACAACTCACTTGTGTTCTACTCGTGCATATAACATCAACATCAATAACCTAGGCTCGGATGCCACTGTTGGGTTTCGTAGTAATTTCAAAAAATTTCCTACGCGCACACAGGATCATGTGATGCATAGCAACGAGAGGAGAGTGTTGTCTACGTACCCAACGCAGACCGACTGCGGAAGCGATGACACGACGTAGAGGAAGTAGTCGTACGTCTTCACGATCCAACCGATCAAGCACCGAAACTACGGCACCTCCGAGTTCGAGCACACGTTCAGCTCGATGACGATCCCCGGACTCCGATCCAGCAAAGTGTCGGGGAAGAGTTCCGTCAGCACGACGGCGTGGTGACGATCTTGATGAACTACAGCAGCAGGGCTTCGCCTAAACTCCGCTACAGTATTATCGAGGAATATGGTGGCAGGGGGCACCGCACACGGCTAAGGAATCGATCACGTGGATCAACTTGTGTCAACTTGTGTGTTTAGAGGTGCCCCTGCCTCCGTATATAAAGGAGTAGAGGGGGGAGGCTGGCCGGCCATAGAGGGAGGCGCAGGAGAGTCCTACTCCCTCTGGGAGTAGGATTCCTCCCCCAATCCTAGTCCAACTAGGATTCCTCGGAGGGGAAGGGAGAGAGGGGGGCCGGCCACCTTCTCCTAGTCCTAATAGGACTAGGGGAGGGGGAAGAGGCGCAGCCACCTTGGGCTGCCCCTTTCTCCTTTCCACTAAGGCCCATGAAGGCCCATATGGCTCCCGGGGGGTTCCGGTAACCCTCCCGGTAACCCGGTAAAATCCCGATTTCACCCGGAACACTTCCGATGTCCAAACATAGGCTTCCAATATATCAATCTTTACGTCTCGACCATTTCGAGACTCCTCGTCATGTCCGTGATCACATCCGGGACTCCGAACAACCTTCGGTACATCAAAATGCATAAACTCATAATATAACTGTCATCGTAACCTTAAGCGTGCGGACCCTACGGGTTCGAGAACAATGTAGACATGACCGAGACACGTCTCCGGTCAATAACCAATAGCGGGACCTGGATGCCCATATTGGCTCCTACATATTCTACGAAGATCTTTATCGGTCAGACCGCATAACAACATACGTTGTTCCCTTTGTCATCGGTATGTTACTTGCCCGAGATTCGATCGTCGGTATCCAATACCTAGTTCAATCTCGTTACCGGCAAGTCTCTTTACTCGTTCCGTAATACATCATCTCACAACTAACATATTAGTTGTAATGCTTGCAAGGCTTATGTGATGTGTATTACCGAGAGGGCCCAGAGATACCTCTCCGACAATCGGAGTGACAAATCCTAATCTCGAAATACGCCAACCCAACATCGACCTTTGGAGACACCTGTAATGCTCCTTTATAATCACCCAGTTACGTTGTGACGTTTGGTAGCACCCAAAGTGTTCCTCCGGCAAACGGGAGTTGCATAATCTCATAGTCATAGGAACATGTATAAGTCATGAAGAAAGCAATAGCAACATACTAAACGATCAGGTGCTAAGCTAATGGAATGGATCATGTCAATCAGATCATTCAACTAATGATGTGACCTCGTTAATCAAATAACAACTCATTGTTCATGGTCAGGAAACATAACCATCTTTGATTAACGAGCTAGTCAAGTAGAGGCATACTAGTGACACTCTGTTTGTCTATGTATTCACACATGTATTATGTTTCCGGTTAATACAATTCTAGCATGAATAACAAACATTTATCATGATATAAGGAAATAAATAATAACTTTATTATTGCCTCTAGGGCATATTTCCTTCAGTGCGCCATACTTCGGCACCGCCGACCTCGAATACCGACCCTTCTCGGTTGTGAGGGACGAGGCAGAATAGCTTCCTCCACAAGTCAAAGTGGGCTTCACAGCCCGGGAAAAGCTCACACAGGGCAACAAAACATGCGATGTGCAGGATAGAGGCCGGTGTGAGGTTGTGCAGTTGGAGGCCGTAATACTCTAGGAGTCCATGGAGGAAGGGGTGGATTGGAAAACCGATGCCTCTCAATAAGTAAGATACGAAGCACACCCGTTCCCCCCTAGTTGGATTGGGGAAAATTTATGCCAGAACTTCGCTTGTGAAGGAGGTCAATCCTGCTCGAACAGGGACCAGATCCGCAGGGGGAAGGAATCCCTGTGTTTGGAGCTTAACCAACTGCTCATGGGATACAGAGCAGCTCTGTGATACGTCCATTTTGCATCATGCTTTTATATCGATATGTATTGCATTATGGGCTGTTATTACACATTATGTCACAATACTTATGCCTATTCTCTCTTATTTTACAAGGTTTACATGAAGAGGGGGAATGCCGGCAGCTGGAATTCTGGGCTGGAAAAGGAGCAAATATTAGAGACCTATTCTGCACATCTCCAGAAGTCCTGAAACTCCACGGGAGCACTTTTTAGAATATATATAAAAATATTGGGTGCAAGAAGTACCAGAGGGGGGCCACACCCTGGCCACGAGGGTGGGGGCGCGCCCTACCCCCCTGGGCGCGCCCCCTGCCTCGTGGGCTCCCTGGTGGCCCTCCGATGCCCATCTTCTTCTATATGAGGTCTTTCATCTGAGAAAAAATCATAAGCAAGCTTTCGGGACGAGACTCCGCTGCCACGAGGCGGAACCTTGGCGGAACCAATCTAGGGCTCCGGCGGAGCTGTTTTGCCGGGGAAACTTCCCTCCAGGAGGGGCAAATCATCACCATCGTCATCACCAACGATCCTCTCATCGGGAGGGGGTCAATCTCCATGAACATCTTCACCAGCACCATCTCATCTCAAACCCTAATTCATCTCTTGTATCCAATCTTTGTATCCAAACCTCAGATTGGTACCCGTGGGTTGCTAGTAGTGTTGATTACTCCTTGTAGTTGATGCTAGTTGGTTTACTTGGTGGAAGATCATATGTTCAGATCCATTATGCATATTAATACCCCTCTGATTATGAACATGAATATGCTTTGTGAGTAGTTACGTTTGTTCCTGAGAACATGGGAGAAGTCTTGCTATTAGTAGTCATGTGAATTTGGTATTCGTTCGATATTTTGATGAGATGTATGTTGTCATCCCTCTAGTGGTGTCATGTGAACATCGACTACATGACACTTCACCATTGTTTGGGAAGTAATAAGTCGATGATGGGTTTCTAGAGTGACAGAAGCTTAAACCCTAGTTTATGCGTTGCTTCATAAGGGGCTGATTTGGATCCATATGTTTCATGCTATGGTTAGGTTTACCTTAATACTTCTGTTGTAGTTGCGGATGCTTGCAATGGGGGTTAATCATAAGTGGGATGCTTGTCCAAGTAAGGATAGGACCCAAGCACCGGTCCACCCACATATCAAATTATCAAAGTACCAAACGCGAATATATGATCATGATGAAAACTAGCTTGACGATAATTCCCATGTGTCCTCGTGAGCGCTTTACTTCATATAAGAGTTTGTCCAGGCTTGTCCCTTGCTACAAAAAGGATTGGGACATCTTGCTGCACCTTATTTACTTTTATTACTTGCTACTCGTTACAAATTACCTTATCACAAAACTATCTGTTACCGATAATTTCAGTGCTTGCAGAGAATACCTTGCTGAAAACCGCTTATCATTTCCTTCTGCTCCTCGTTGGGTTCGACACTCTTACTTATCAAAAAGGCTACGATAGATCCCCTACACTTGTGGTTCATCAAGACTCTTTTCTAGCGCCGTTGCCGAGGAGTGAAGCGCCTTTGGTAGGTGGAATTTGGTAAGGAAAAATTTATATATTGTGCAGAAATTTACTGTCACTTGTTACTATGGAAAGTAATCCTTTGAGGGGCTTGTTCGGGGTATCTTCACCCCGACCGGTAGAGCAAATAGTTGCTCCTCAACCTATTGAACCTACTGAAAATGTTTACTTTGAAATTCCTTCGGGTATGATAGAGAAACTGCTAGCAAATCCTTTTGGAGGAGATGGAATATTACATCCCGACTTACACTTAATCTATGTGGATGAAGATTGTGGATTATTTAAGCTTGCAGGTATGCCCGATGATGTTATCAACAATAAGGTCTTCCCTTTATCTTTGAAGGGAGATGCATTGACATGGTATAGGCTATGTCATGATATCGGATCATGGGACTACAAATGGTTGAAATTGGAATTCCATCAAAAGTTTTATCCTATGCATCTTGTTCATCGTGATCGTAATTATATATATAATTTTTGGCCTCGCGAAGGAGAAAGCATCGCTCAAGCTTTGGAGAGGCTTAAGTCACTGTTATATGAAGGAAATATGCCCTAGAGGCAATAATAAAGTTATTATTTATTTCCTTATATCATGATAAATGTTTATTATTCATGCTAGAATTGTATTAACCGGAAACGTAATACTTGTGTGAATACATAGACAAACAAAGTGTCACTAGTATGCCTCTACTTCACTAGCTCGTTAATCGAAGATGGTTATGTTTCCTAACCATAGACATGAGTTGTCATTTGATTAACGGGATCACATCATTAGGAGAATGATGTGATTGACATGACCCATTCCATTAGCTTAGCACCCGATCGTTTAGTATGTTGCTATTGCTTTCTTCATGACTTATACATGTTCCTATGACTATGAGATTATGCAACTCCCGTTTACCGGAGGAACACTTTGTGTGCTACCAAACGTCACAACGTAACTGGGTGATTATAAAGGTGCTCTACAGGTGTCTCCAAAGGTACATGTTGGGTTGGCGTATTTCGAGATTAGGATTTGTCGCTCCGATTGTCGGAGAGGTATCTCTGGGCCCTCTCGGTAATACACATCACTTAAGCCTTGCAAGCAATGCAACTAATAAGTTAGTTGCAAGATGATGTATTACGGAACGAGTAAAGAGACTTGCCGGTAACGAGATTGAACTAGGTATTGAGATACCGACGATCGAATCTCGGGCAAGTAACATACCGATGACAAAGGGAACAACGTATGTTGTTATGCGGTCTGACCGATAAAGATCTTCGTAGAATATGTAGGAGCCAATATGAGCATCCAGGTTCCGCTATTGGTTATTGACCGGAGACGTGTCTCGGTCATGTCTACATTGTTCTCGAACCCGTAGGGTCCGCACGCTTAACGTTACGATGACAGTTTCATTATGAGTTTATATATTTTGATGTACCGAAGGTTGTTCGGAGTCCCGGATGTGATCACGGACTTGACGAGGAGTCTCGAAATGGTCGAGACATAAAGATCGATATATTGGACGACTATATTTGGACACCGGAAAGGTTCCGGGTAAGATTGGGACAATACCGGATCACCGGGAGGTTATCGGAACCCCCCGGGAGGTATATGGGCCTTATTGGGCCTTAGTGGAAAGGAGGGGAAAGGAGCAAGGGAGGGGGCGCCCCCCCAAGCCCAATCCGAATTGGGAGGGGGCCGGCCCCCCTTTCCTTCCTCCCTCCTTCCTCTTCCTTCCCTCTCCTACTCCTAATAGGAAAAAGGGGAGTCCTACTCCCGGTGGGAGTTGGACTCCCCCCCTTGGGCGCGCCACCCTCCTTGGCCGGCCCCCTCCTCCACTCCTTTATATACGGGGGCAGGGGGCACCCCAGAGACACAACAATTGATCATTGATCTCTTAGCCGTGTGCGGTGCCCCCCTCCACCATAATCCTCGATAATATTGTAGCGGTGCTTAGGCGAAGCCCTGCGACGGTAGAACATCAAGATCGTCACCACGCCGTCGTGCTGACGGAACTCATCCCCGACACTTTGCTGGATCGGAGTCCGGGGATCGTCATCGAGCTGAACGTGTGCAAAAACTCGGAGGTGCCGTAGTTTCGGTGCTTGATCGGTCGGGCCGTGAAGACGTATGACTACATCAACCGCGTTGTTATAACGCTTCCGCTTCCGGTCTACGAGGGTACGTAGACAACACTCTCCCCTCTCGTTGTTGTGCATCACCATGATCTTGCGTGTGCGTAGGAATTTTTTTTGAAATTACTACGTTCCCCAACAGTGGCATCCGAGCCTAGGTTTTATGTGTTGATGTTATATGCACGAGTAGAACACAAGTGAGTTGTGGGCGATATAAGTCATACTGCTTACCAGCATGTCATTTGGTTCGGCGGTATTGTTGGATGAAGCGGCCCGGACCGACATTACGCGTACGCTTACGCGAGACTGGTTCTACCGACGTGCTTTGCACACAGGTGGCTGGCGGGTGTCAGTTTCTCCAACTTTAGTTGAACCGAGTGTGGCTACGCCCGGTCCTTGCGAAGGTTAAAACAGCACCAACTTGACAAACTATCATTGTGGTTTTTGATGCGTAGGTAAGATTGGTTCTTGCTAAGCCCGTAGCAGCCACGTAAAACTTGCAACAAACAAAGTAGAGGACGTCTAACTTGTTTTTGCAGGGCATGTTGTGATGTGATATGGTCAAGGCATGATGCTAAATTTTATTGTATGAGATGATCATGTTTTGTAACCAAGTTATCGGCAACTGGCAGGAGCCATATGGTTGTCGCTTTATTGTATGCAATGCAATCGCCCTGTAATGCTTTACTTTATCACTAAGCGGTAGCGATAGTCGTAGAAGCATAAGATTGGCGAGACGACAACGATGCTACGATGGAGATCAAGGTGTCGCGCCGGTGACGATGGTGATCATGACGATGCTTCGGAGATGGAGATCACAAGCACAAGATGATGATGGCCATATCATATCACTTATATTGATTGCATGTGATGTTTATCTTTTATGCATCTTATCTTGCTTTGATTGACGGTAGCATTATAAGATGATCTCTCACTAAATTTCAAGATAAAAGTGTTCTCCCTGAGTATGCACCGTTGCCAAAGTTCGTCGTGCCCAGACACCACGTGATGATCGGGTGTGATAAGCTCTACGTCCATCTACAACGGGTGCAAGCCAGTTTTGCACACGCAGAATACTCAGGTTAAACTTGACGAGCCTAGCATATGCAGATATGGCCTCGGAACACTGAGACCGAAAGGTCGAGCGTGAATCATATAGTAGATATGATCAACATAGTGATGTTCACCATTGAAAACTACTCCATTTCACGTGATGATCGGTTATGGTTTAGTTGATTTGGATCACGTGATCACTTAGAAGATTAGAGGGATGTCTTTCTAAGTGGGAGTTCTTAAGTAATATGATTAATTGAACTTAAATTTATCATGAACTTAGTACCTGATAGTATCTTGCTTGTTTATGTTTGATTGTAGATAGATGGCCCGTGCTGTTGTTCCGTTGAATTTTAATGCGTTCCTTGAGAAAGCAAAGTTGAAAGATGATGGTAGCAATTATACGGACTGGGTCCGTAACTTGAGGATTATCCTCATTGCTGCACAGAAGAATTACGTCCTGGAAGCACCGCTGGGTGCCAGGCCTGCTGCTGATGCAACTGACGATGTTAAGAACGTCTGGCAGAGCAAAGCTGATGACTACTCGATAGTTCAATGTGCCATGCTTTACGGCTTAGAACCGGGTCTTCAACGACGTTTTGAACGTCATGGAGCATATGAGATGTTCCAGGAGTTGAAGCTAATATTTCAAGCAAATGCCCGGATTGAGAGATATGAAGTCTCCAATAAGTTCTATAGCTGCAAGATGGAGGAGAACAGTTCTGTCAGTGAGCATATACTCAAAATGTCTGGGTATAATAATCACTTGATTCAACTGGGAGTTAATCTTCCGGATGATTGCGTCATTGACAGAATTCTCCAATCACTTCCACCTAGCTACAAGAGCTTCGTGATGAACTATAATATGCAAGGGATGGATAAGACAATTCCCGAGCTCTTCGCAATGCTAAAAGCTGCGGAGGTAGAAATCAAGAAGGAGCATCAAGTGTTGATGGTCAACAAGACCACTAGTTTCAAGAAAAAGGGCAAGGGGAAGAAGAAGGGGAACTTCAAGAAGAACAGCAAGCAAGTTGCTGCTCAGGAGAAGAAACCCAAGTCTGGACCTAAGCCTGAAACTGAGTGCTTCTACTGCAAGCAGACTGGTCACTGGAAGCGGAACTGCCCCAAGTATTTGGCGGATAAGAAGGATGGCAAGGTGAACAAAGGTATATGTGATATACATGTTATTGATGTGTACCTTACTAGAGCTCGCAGTAGCACCTGGGTATTTGATACTGGTTCTGTTGCTAATATTTGCAACTCGAAACAGGGACTACGGATTAAGCGAACACTGGCGAAGGACGAGGTGACGATGCGCGTGGGAAATGGTTCCAAAGTCGATGTGATCGCGGTCGGCACGCTACCTCTACATCTACCATCGGGATTAGTATTAGACCTAAATAATTGTTATTTGGTGCCAGCGTTGAGCATGAACATTATATCTGGATCTTGTTTGATGCGAGACGGTTATTCATTTAAATCAGAGAATAATGGTTGTTCTATTTATATGAGTAATATCTTTTATGGTCATGCACCCTTGAAGAGTGGTCTATTTTTGATGAATCTCGATAGTAGTGATACACATATTCATAATGTTGAAGCCAAAAGATGCAGAGTTGATAATGATAGTGCAACTTATTTGTGGCACTGCCGTTTAGGTCATATCGGTGTAAAGCGCATGAAGAAACTCCATACTGATGGACTTTTGGAACCACTTGATTATGAATCACTTGGTACTTGCGAACCGTGCCTCATGGGCAAGATGACTAAAACGCCGTTCTCCGGTACTATGGAGAGAGCAACAGATTTGTTGGAAATCATACATACAGATGTATGTGGTCCAATGAATGTTGAAGCTCGTGGCGGATATCGTTATTTTCTCACCTTCACAGATGATTTAAGCAGATATGGGTATATCTACTTAATGAAACATAAGTCTGAAACATTTGAAAAGTTCAAAGAATTTCAGAGTGAAGTTGAAAATCATCGTAACAAGAAAATAAAGTTTCTACGATCTGATCGTGGAGGAGAATATTTGAGTTACGAGTTTGGTTTACATTTGAAACAATGCGGAATAGTTTCGCAACTCACGCCACCCGGAACACCACAGCGTAATGGTGTGTCCGAACGTCGTAATCGTACTTTACTTGATATGGTGCGATCTATGATGTCTCTTACAGATTTACCGCTATCGTTTTGGGGTTATGCTTTAGAGACGGCCGCATTCACGTTAAATAGGGCACCATCAAAATCCGTTGAGACGACGCCTTATGAACTATGGTTTGGCAAGAAACCAAAGTTGTCGTTTCTGAAAGTTTGGGGCTGCGATGCTTATGTGAAAAAGCTTCAACCTGATAAGCTCGAACCCAAATCGGAGAAATGTGTCTTCATAGGATACCCGAAGGAGACTGTTGGGTACACCTTCTATCACAGATCCGAAGGCAAGACATTTGTTGCTAAGAATGGATCCTTTCTAGAGAAGGAGTTTCTCTCGAAAGAAGTGAGTGGGAGGAAAGTAGAACTTGATGAGGTAACTGTACCTGCTCCCTTATTGGAAAGTAGTACATCACAGAAACCGGTTTCTGTGACACCTACACCAATTAGTGAGGAAGCTAATGATGATGATCATGAAACTTCAGAACAAGTTACTACTGAACCTCGTAGATCAACCAGAGTAAGATCCGCACCAGAGTGGTACGGTAATCCTGTTCTGGAAGTCATGCTACTAGATCATGATGAACCTACGAACTATGAAGAAGCAATGGTGAGCCCAGATTCCGCAAAATGGCTTGAAGCCATGAAATCTGAGATGGGATCCATGTATGAGAACAAAGTGTGGACTTTGGTTGACTTGCCCAATGATCGGCAAGCAATTGAAAATAAATGGATCTTCAAGAAGAAGACTGACGCTGACGGTAATGTTACTGTCTACAAAGCTCGACTTGTCGCAAAAGGTTTTCGACAAGTTCAAGGAATTGACTACGATGAGACCTTCTCACCCGTAGCGATGCTTAAGTCTGTCCGAATCATGTTAGCAATTGCCGCATTTTATGATTATGAAATTTGGCAGATGGATGTCAAAACTGCATTCCTGAATGGATTTCTGGAAGAAGAGTTGTATATGATGCAGCCGGAAGGTTTTGTCGATCCAAAAGGAGCTAACAAAGTGTGCAAGCTCCAGCGATCCATTTATGGACTGGTGCAAGCATCTCGGAGTTGGAATAAACGCTTTGATAGTGTGATCAAAGCATTTGGTTTTGTACAGACTTTTGGAGAAGCCTGTATTTACAAGAAAGTGAGTGGGAGCTCTGTAGCATTTCTGATATTATATGTGGATGACATATTGCTAATCGGAAATGATATAGAATTTCTGGATAGCATAAAGGGATACTTGAATAAGAGTTTTTCAATGAAAGACCTCGGTGAAGCTGCTTACATATTGGGCATTAAGATCTATAGAGATAGATCAAGACGCTTAATTGGACTTTCACAAAGCACATACCTTGACAAAGTTTTGAAGAAGTTCAAAATGGATCAAGCAAAGAAAGGATTCTTGCCTGTGTTACAAGGTGTGAAGTTGAGTAAGACTCAATGCCCGACCACTGCAGAAGATAGAGAGAAATGAAAGATGTTCCCTATGCTTCAGCCATAGGCTCTATCATGTATGCAATGCTGTGTACCAGACCTGATGTGTGCCTTGCTATAAGTCTAGCAGGGAGGTACCAAAGTAATCCAGGAGTGGATCACTGGACAGCGGTCAAGAACATCCTGAAATACCTGAAAAGGACTAAGGATATGTTTCTCGTATATGGAGGTGACAAAGAGCTCATCGTAAATGGTTACGTTGATGCAAGCTTTGACACTGATCCGGACGATTCTAAATCGCAAACCGGATACGTATTTACATTAAACGGTGGAGCTGTCAGTTGGTGCAGTTCTAAACAAAGCGTCGTGGCGGGATCTACATGTGAAGCGGAGTACATAGCTGCTTCGGAAGCAGCAAACGAAGGAGTCTGGATGAAGGAGTTCATATCCGATCTAGGTGTCATACCTAGTGCATCGGGTCCAATGAAAATCTTTTGTGACAATACTGGTGCAATTGCCTTGGCAAAGGAATCCAGATTTCACAAGAGAACCAAGCACATCAAGAGACGCTTCAATTCCATCCGGGATCTAGTCCAGGTGGGAGACATAGAGATTTGCAAGATACATACGGATCTGAATGTAGCAGACCCATTGACTAAGCCTCTTCCACGAGCAAAACATGATCAGCACCAAGGCTCCATGGGTGTTAGAATCATTACTGTGTAATCTAGATTATTGACTCTAGTGCAAGTGGGAGACTGAAGGAAATATGCCCTAGAGGCAATAATAAAGTTATTATTTATTTCCTTATATCATGATAAATGTTTATTATTCATGCTAGAATTGTATTAACCGGAAACGTAATACTTGTGTGAATACATAGACAAACAAAGTGTCACTAGTATGCCTCTACTTGACTAGCTCGTTAATCGAAGATGGTTATGTTTCCTAACCATAGACATGAGTTGTCATTTGATTAACGGGATCACATCATTAGGAGAATGATGTGATTGACATGACCCATTCCATTAGCTTAGCACCCGATCGTTTAGTATGTTGCTATTGCTTTCTTCATGACTTATACATGTTCCTATGACTATGAGATTATGCAACTCCCGTTTACCGGAGGAACACTTTGTGTGCTACCAAACGTCACAACGTAACTGGGTGATTATAAAGGTGCTCTACAGGTGTCTCCAAAGGTACATGTTGGGTTGGCGTATTTCGAGATTAGGATTTGTCGCTCCGATTGTCGGAGAGGTATCTCTGGGCCCTCTCGGTAATACACATCACTTAAGCCTTGCAAGCAATGCAACTAATAAGTTAGTTGCAAGATGATGTATTACGGAACGAGTAAAGAGACTTGCCGGTAACGAGATTGAACTAGGTATTGAGATACCGACGATCGAATCTCGGGCAAGTAACATACCGATGACAAAGGGAACAACGTATGTTGTTATGCGGTCTGACCGATAAAGATCTTCGTAGAATATGTAGGAGCCAATATGAGCATCCAGGTTCCGCTATTGGTTATTGACCGGAGACGTGTCTCGGTCATGTCTACATTGTTCTCGAACCCGTAGGGTCCGCACGCTTAACGTTACGATGACAGTTTCATTATGAGTTTATATATTTTGATGTAACGAAGGTTGTTCGGAGTCCCGGATGTGATCACGGACTTGACGAGGAGTCTCGAAATGGTCGAGACATAAAGATCGATATATTGGACGACTATATTTGGACACCGGAAAGGTTCCGGGTAAGATTGGGACAATACCGGATCACCGGGAGGTTATCGGAACCCCCCGGGAGGTATATGGGCCTTATTGGGCCTTAGTGGAAAGGAGGGGAAAGGAGCAAGGGAGGGGGCGCCCCCCCAAGCCCAATCCGAATTGGGAAGGGGGCCGGCCCCCCTTTCCTTCCTCCCTCCTTCCTCTTCCTTCCCTCTCCTACTCCTAATAGGAAAAGGGGAGTCCTACTCCCGGTGGGAGTTGGACTCCCCCCCTTGGGCGCGCCACCCTCCTTGGCCGCCCCCCTCCTCCACTCCTTTATATACGGGGGCAGGGGCACCCCAGAGACACAACAATTGATCATTGATCTCTTAGCCGTGTGCGGTGCCCCCTCCACCATAATCCTCAATAATATTGTAGTGGTGCTTAGGCGAAGCCCTGCGACGGTAGAACATCAAGATCGTCACCACGCCGTCATGCTGACGGAACTCATCCCCGACACTTTGCTAGATCGGAGTCCGGGGATCGTCATCGAGCTGAACGTGTGCAAAAACTCGGAGGTGCCGTAGTTTTGGTGCTTGATCGGTCGGGCCATGAAGACGTATGACTACATCAACCGCGTTGTTATAATGCTTCCACTTCCGGTCTACGAGGGTACGTAGACAACACTCTCCCCTCTTGTTGTTGTGCATCACCATGATCTTGCGTGTGCGTAGGAAATTTTTTGAAATTACTACGTTCCCCAACATTATATTCATGCCCCAATCATGAGCTCTCAACAGAAATGATTATTCAAAACTTTTATGCTCAGCTTTTTGACAACAATCGCTCCATGCTTGATACTTCTTGTATTGGTTCCTTTATGATGAAGACTATTGAATTCAAATGGAATTTGTTGGAGAGAATTAAATGCAACTCTGAATATTGGGATCTCGACGAAGGTAAGGAATCAGGTATAACACCTAAGTTTGATTGTGTTAAATATTTTATGGATACTGATGTTTTCCGTAAATTTAGCACTAAATATGGACTTGACTCTGAGATAGTAGCTTCTTTCTGTGAATCCTTTGCTACTCATGTTGATCTCCGTAAGGAGAAGTGGTTTAAATATCATCCTCCCATAGAAGTAAAAGTAGTTGAACCTATTAAAGTTGAAGAAAAGACTATCACTTATAATGATCCTATTGTTCCTACTGCTTATGTTGAGAAACCACCTTTCCCTGTTAGAATAAAGGATCATGCTAAAGCTTCAATTGTGGTTCGTAAAAGTAATATTAGAACTTATGCACCCCCTGAGCAAGTTAAAGTTGAACCTAATATTGCTATTGTTAAATATCTCTTGGCTGATAATATTGATGGGCATGTTATTTACTTTTGTGATGAGACTGCTAGAATTGCTAAACCTGGTGCTAAAGATAAACATAGACCTGTGGTAGGCATGCCTGTTATTTCTGTTAAAATAAGAGATCATTGTTATCATGGCTTGTGTGATATGGGTGCTAGTGCTAGTGCAATACCTATTTCCTTATACAAAGAAATTATGCATGATATTGCCCTAGCTGAGATACGATATCGATGTTACCATTAAGCTTGCTAATAGAGATACTATTTCACCAATTGGGGTTGTTAGAGCCGTCGAAGTCTTGTGTGGGAAGGTTAAATATCCTGCTGATTTTCTTGTTCTGGTTCCCCACAAGATAGCTTTTGTCCCATTATATTTGGTAGACCCTTCTTGAATAATGTTAATGCTAAGATAGACTGCAATAAGGATATTGTTTCTGCTGGTTTAGGGGATATGTCTCATGAGTTTAATTTTTCTAAATTTCGTAGACAATCCCGTGATGAAGAATTGCGTAATAAAGATGAAATTATTGGTCTTGCTTCTATTGCTATGCCTCTTAATGATCATTTAGAACAATATTTGCTAGACCATGAGAATGATACGTTTATGAATGAAAGAAGGGAAATAGATGAAGTATTCTTTAAACAAGGACCCATTCTGAAACAGAATTTGCCTGTTGAAATCCTAGGGGATCCTCCTCCACCCAAGGGTGATCCCGTGTTTGAGCTTAAACCATTACCTGATACTCTTAAATATGCTTATCTTGATGAAAAGAAGATATATCCTATTATTATTAGTGCTAACCTTTCAGAGAAGGAGGAAGAGAAATTATTGAAAACTCTGAAGAAGCACCGTGCTGTTATTGGATATACTCTTCATGATCTTAAGAGCATTAGCCCCACGCTATGTCAACACAAAATAAATTTGGAGAAAGACGACAAACCAGTTATTGATCACCAACGACGGCTGGATCCTAAGATGAAAGAAGTGGTAAGAAAAGAAATACTAAAGATCCTTTAGGCAGGTATTATTTATCCCGTTGCTGATAGTCAGTGGATAAGTCCTGTCCATTATATCCCTAAGAAGGGAGGTATCACCATTGTTCCTAATGATAAAGATGAATTGATCCCACAAAGAATTATTATAGGTTATAGGATGGTAATTGATTTCTGCAAATTAAATAAACCTACTAAAAAGATCATTACCCTTTGCCTTTTATTGATCAAATGTTAGAAAGATTATCCAAACATACACATTTTTGCTTTCTAGATGGTTACTCTGGCTTCTCTCAAATACCTGTGTCAGCTGATGATCAAGCGAAGACCACTTTTACTTGCCCTTTTGGTACTTTTGCTTATAGACGTATGCCTTTTGGTTTATGTATTCAAATATGCATGATGGCTATATTCTCTGACTTTTGTGAAAAGATTTGTGAGGTATTCAAGGATGATTTCTCCGTTTATGGATCCTCTTTTGATGATTGCTTGAGCAACCTTGATCGAGTTTTGAAGAGATGTGAAGAAACTAATCTTGTTCTGAATTGGGAGAAATGCCACTTTATGGTTAATGAAGGTATTCTATTGGGGCATAAAATTTCTGAAAGAGGCATTGAAGTTGATAAAGCTAAAGTTGATGCTATTGAAAAGATGCCATGTACCAAGGACATTAAAGGTATAAGAAGCTTCCTCGACCACACCGGTTTTTATAGGAGGTTCATTAAGGACTTCTCAAAAATTTATCGGCCTCTAACTAATCTATTACAAAAAGATATTCCTTTTTTCTTTTATGATGATTGTGTAGAAGCATTTGAAATACTTAAGAAAGCATTGATTTCTGCACCTATTGTTCAGCCACCTGACTGGAATTTACCCTTTGAAATTATGTGTGATGCTAGCGATTATGCTGTAGGTGCTGTTCTAGGACAAAGAGTTGATAAGAAGCTGAAAAGGAATTATGCTACTACTGAACAGGAATTTTTAGCGGTTGTATTTGCTTGTGATAAGTTCAGACCTTATATTGTTGATTCTAAAGTAACTATTCACACTGATCATGCTGCTATTAAATATCTTATGGAAAAGAAAGATGCTAAACCTAGACTTATTAGATGGGTTCTCTTGCTACAAGAATTTGATTTGCATATTATTGATAGAAAGGGAGCTGAGAACCCCGTTGCAGACAACTTGTCTAGGTTAGAAAATGTTCTTGATGACCCACTACCTATTGATGATAGCTTTCCTGATGAACAATTAAATGTCATAAATGCTTCTCGAACTGCTCCATGGTATGCTGATTATGCTAATTATATTGTTGTTAAGTTTATACCACCTAGTTTCACATACTAGCAAAAGAAAAAGTTCTTCTATGATTTGAGACATTACTTTTGGGATGACCCACATCTTTACAAAGAAGGAGTAAATGTTATTATTAGACATTGTTTACCTGAGCATGAACATGAACAGATCCTACGCAAGTGTCACTCTGAGGCTTATGGAGGACACCATGCTGGAGATAGAACTGCACATAAGGTATTGCAATCCGGTTTTTATTGGCCTACTCTCTTCAAGGATGCCCGTAAGTTTGTCTTGTCTTGTGATGAATGTTAGAGAATTGGTAATATTAGTAGACGTCAAGAAATGCCTATGAATTATTCACTTGTTATTGAACCATTTGATGTTTGGGGCTTTGATTATATGGGACCATTTCCTTCCTCTAATGGGTATACACATATTTTAGTTGCTGTTGATTACGTTACTAAGTGGGTAGAAGCTATTCCAACTAGTAGTGTTGATCATAACACCTCTATTAAGATGCTTAAAGAAGTTATTTTTCCAAGGTTTGGAGTCCCAAGATATTTAATGACTGATGGTGGTTCACATTTTATTCATGGTGCCTTTTGTAAAATTCTTGCTAAGTATGATGTTAATCATAGAATTGCATCTCCTTATCACCCACAGTCTAGTGGTCAAGTAGAATTGAGTAAGAGAGAGCTCAAATTAATTTTGCAAAAGACTGTTAATAGATCTAGAAAGAATTGGTCCAAGAAACTTGATGATTCATTATGGGCCTATAGAACTGCATATAAAAATCCTATGGGTATGTCTCCGTATAAAATGGTTTTTGGTACAACATGTCACTTACCTCTTGAATTAGACATAAGGCATATTGGGCTATTAAAGAGCTCAACTATGACTTCAAACTTGCTGGTGAGAAGAGGCTTTTTGACATTAGCTCACTGGCTGAATGGAGAACCCAGGCTTATGAAAATGCCAAGCTGTTTAAAGAAAAAGTTAAAAGATGGCATGATAAAAGGATACAAAAGCGTGAGTTCAATGTAGGTGATTATGTATTGCTATACAACTCTCGTTTAAGATTTTTTGCAAGCAAACTTCTCTCTAAATGGGAAGGTCCTTATGTTATCGAGGAGGTCTATCGTTCCGGTGCCATAAAAATCAACAACTTCGAAGGCACAAATCCGAGGGTGGTGAACGGTCAAAGAATCAAACATTATATCTCAAGTAATCCTATAAATGTTGAAACTAATATCATTGAAACCGTAACCCCGGAGGAATACATAAGGGACACTTTCCGGAACATTTCAGACTCCGAAAAGGAATAGGTATGTGGCACGGTAAGTAAACCGACTCCAAAACAGTTCTAATGGCAATATTTCTCCATTTTGGAATATATGAAAAAATAGGAAAATAAGAAGCAGACCGGAAAGGACACGGGGCTTCCATGAGGGTGGAGGGCGCGCCCCCTGTCTCGTGGGCACCTCGTGTTCTCTCCGGACTCTGTTCTCTTGCATGATACTTCTTTTGGTCGGTAAAAATTCATTATATAATCTCCCGAAGGTTTTGACCATCGTATCACGCAAATATCTCTTGTCTTTGTTTCGAGCTGTCCTGCTACAGATTAGAGCAACATGTTGTCCCAGGATTCGGAAGGAGAAAGCTATATGGCTAATTACCTTGCAGATCCTAAGGTCTATGAGGATGTGGAGCATTGTGTTTGGACTACGGAAGAAGAAGAGGACTATGAACCCAAGGGAAAGGAGGAGACGAGCTCAGATGAAAATGAAGTCCCATTACCTCAGTCTGGGGACATGCATGTGGAGTTCAAAAAGTCAAGCCTCCTTGGTAGAGCAAAGAAACTTAAGATCGAGTTTATCCCTTTTCTCCTCTTGCAGGAAAACAAGCAGGAATTATGCAAAAAGATATTAAGCCTGGAGCAGGAGATTGATGACCTGAGGGATCAAAATTCTGTCCTCAAGCGCAAATTAAGGAAGAAGCCTACGCCATCAACAAAACCATCATCTTCCGCACCCCCAAAGAAGGAGACATAATCACATGGGTATGGGCATTCCCCTTGGCAACTGCCAAGCTTGGGGGAGTGCCCCGGTATCGTATCACCATCACTTTTATCTCTACCGTTTTTATTAGTTCGATCCTTTTGATAATATCTCGATCTAGTAGAATAAAGTTTTACTATGATCTAGTTGTGAGTTTAGCTTTATGATCCTTCTATGTAATCGAGTCCGTGAGCTATATGTAATAAAGATTAGTGTTGAGTCAAGGGCTTGATAATTTTGCTATGGTATTGAGGGAATTAAATAAACTAAAAGAGAAGAAATAAAGAGATCATATGGATCTTATGGAGAGTAATGAGCTCACATATAAAGAGTATGATGAATAAAAGTTGTTGAGAGTTGACAAACATAGTTTTGGTCATCGTTGCAATTAATAGGAAGTAATAAAGAAAGAGAGGTTCACATATAAATATACTATCTTGGACATCTTTTATGATTGTGAGCACTCATTAAAATATGACATGCTAAAGAGCTGATGTTGGACAAGGAAGACAACATAATGGGTTGTGTTTTCTTACATCTGAGATAAATTATATTGTCATGGATCATCCAACATGTTGAGCTTGCCTTTCCCTCTCTTGCTAGCCAATTTCTTTGCACCAAGTAGACATACTACTTGTGCTTCCAAATATCCCTAAACCCAATTTTGCCATGAGAGTCCACCATATCTACCTATGGATCGGGTAAGATCCTTCAAGTAAGTTGTCATCGGTGCAAGCAATAAAAATTGCTCTCTAAATATGTATGACTTATTAATGTGGAGAAAATAAGCTTTATACTATCTTGTGTTGTGGAAGAAATAAAAGTGACGAACTGCATAATAAAGTTCCATATCACAAGTGGCAATATAAAGTGACGTTGTTTTGCATTAAGATTTTGTGCATCCAACCAAAAAAGCGCATGACTACCTCTGCTTCCCTCTGCGAAGAGCCTATCTTTTACTTTTATCTTCTACCTTATATAAGAGTCATGGTGATCTTCACCTTTCCTTTTACATTTTATCCTTTGGCAAGCACAATGTGTTGGAAAGATCCTGATATATATAGCTAATTGGATGTGAGTCTTCATGAACTATTATTGCTGACATTACCCTTGAGGTAAAACGTTGGGAGGCAAAACTATAAGCCCCTATCTTTCTCTGTGTCCGATTAAAACTTCATACCCATAAATATTGCGCGAGTGTTAGCAAGTGTGAGAGACTAAATGATAGTTGAGTATGTGGACTTGCTGAAAAGCTCTTATATTGACTCTTTCCTATGTTATGATAAATTTCAATTGCTTCAATGGCTGAGATTAGAGTTTGTTGGTTCTCAATGAAGTTTATGATTCATACTTGAAATTGTGATTGAATTGTTACTTTAGCATAAGAGATCATATGACAATATATACATATGTTGTTGTTCTAAGAATGATCACGATGCCCTCATGTCTGTATTTTATTTTTGTCGACACCTCTATCTCTAAACATGTGGACATATTTTTCGATTTCGGCTTTCGCTTGAGGACAAGCGAGGTCTAAGCTTGGGGGAGTTGATACGTCCATTTTGCATCATGCTTTATATCGATATTTATTGCATTATGGGTTGTTATTACACATTATGTCACAATACCTATGCCTATTCTCTCTTATTTTGCAAGGTTTACATGAAGAGGGGGAATGCCGGCAGCTGGAATTCTGGGCTGGAAAAGGAGCAAATATTAGAGACCTATTATGCACATCTCCAAAAGTCCTGAAACTCCACGGGAGCACTTTTCAGAATATATAAAAAATATTGAGCGCAAGAAGTACTAGAGGGGAGCCACACCCTGGCTACGAGGGTGGGGGCGCGCCCTACCCCCTGGGCACGCGCCCTGCCTCGTGGGCTCCCTGGTGGCCTTCCGATGCCCATCTTCTGCTATATGAGGTCTTTCATGCGAGAAAAAAATCATAAGCAAGCTTTCGGGACGAGACTCCGCCGCCACGAGGCGGAACCTTGGCGGAACCAATCTAGGGCTCCGGTGGAGCTGTTCTGCGGGGGAAACTTCCCTCTGGGAGGGGGAAATCATCACCAACGATCCTCTCATCGGGAGGGGGTCAATCTCCATCAACATCTTCACCAGCAGCATCTCATCTCAAACCCTAGTTCATCTCTTGTATCCAATCTTTGTATCCAAACCTCAAATTGGTACCTGTGGGTTGCTAGTAGTGTTGATTACTCCTTGTAGTTGATGCTAGTTGGTTTACTTGGTGGAAGATCATATGTTCAGATCCATTATGCATATTAATACCCCTCTAATTATGAACATGAATATGCTTTGTGAGTAGTTACGTTTGTTCCTAAGGACATGGGAGAAGTCTTGCTATTAGTAGTCATGTGAATTTGGTATTCGTTCGATATTTTGATGAGATGTATGTTGTCATCCCTCTAGTGGTGTCATGTGAACGTCGACTACATGACACTTCACCATTGTTTGGGCCTAGAGGGAGGCATTGGGAAGTAATAAGTAGATGATGGGTTTCTAGAGTGACAGAAGCTTAAACCATAGTTTATGCGTTGCTTCGTAAGGGGCTGATTTGGATCCATATGTTTCATGCTATGGTTAGGTTTACCTTAATACTTCTGTTGTAGTTGCGGATGCTTGGAATGGGGATTAATCATAAGTGGGATGCTTGTCCAAGTAAGGACAGTACCCAAGCACCGGTCCACCCACATATCAAATTATCAAAGTACCAAACATGAACCATATGATCATGATGAAACCTAGCTTGACGATAATTCCCATGTGTCGTCGGGAGCACTTTACTTCATATAAGAGTTTGTCCAGGCTTGTCCTTTGCTACAAAAAGGATTGTGCCATCTTGCTCCACCTTATTTACTTTTATTACTTGCTACTCGTTACAAATTACCTTATCACAAAACTATCTATTACCGATAATTTCAGTGCTTGCAGAGAATACCTTGCTGAAAACCGCTTATCATTTCCTTCTGCTCCTTGTTGTGTTCGACACTCTTACTTATCAAAAAGGCTACGATAGATCCCCTACACTTGTGGGTCATCAAGACTCTTTTCTGGCACCATTGCCGAGGAGTGAAGCGCCTTTGGTAGGTGGAATTTGGTAAGGAAAAATTTATATAGTGTGCTGAAATTTACTCTTACTTGTTACTATGGAAAGTAATACTTTGAGGGGTTTGTTCGGGGTATCTTCACCCCGACCGGTAGAGCAAATAGTTGCTCCTCAACCTACTGAACCTACTGAAAATGTTTACTTTGAAATTCCTTCAGGTATGATAGAGAAACTGCTAGCTAATCCTTTTGCAGGAGATGGAACATTACATCTCGACTTACACTTAATCTATGTGGATGAAGTTTGTGGATTATTTAAGCTTGTAGGTATGCCTGATGATGTTATCTAGAAGATGGTCTTCCTTTTATCTTTGAAGGGAGATGCATTGACATGGTATAGGCTATGTGATGATATGGGATCATGGGACTACAAACGGTTCAAATTGGAATTCCATCAGAAGTTTTATCCTATGCATCTTGTTCATCGTGATCGTAATTATATATATAATTTTTGGCCTCGCGAAGGAGAACGCATCGCTAAAGCTTGGGGGAGGCTTAAGTCAATGTTATATTCATGCCCCAATCATGAGCTCTCAAGAGAAATGATTATTCAAAACTTTTATGCTCGGCTTTCTGACAACAATCGCGCCATGCTCGATACTTCTTGTACTGGTTCCTTTATGATGAAGACTATTGAATTCAAATGGAATATTTTGGAGAGAATTAAATGCAACTCTGAAGATTGGGATCTCGACGAAGGTAAGGAGTTAGGTATAACACCTAAGTTTGATTGTGTTAAATCTTTTATGGATACCAATGTTTTCCGTAAATTTATCACTAAATATGGACTTGACTCTGAGATAGTAGCTTCTTTCTATGAATCCTTTGCTACTCATGTTGATCTCCCTAAGGAGAAGTGGTTTAAATATCATCCTCCCATAGAAGTAAAAGTAGTTGACCTATTAAAGTTGAAGAAAAGACTATCACTTATAATGATCGCATTGTTCCTACTGCTTATGTTGAGAAACCACATTTCCCTGTTAGAATAAAGGATCATGCTAAAGCTTCAATTATGGTTCATAAAGGTAATATTAGAATTTATGCACCCCCTGAGCAAGTTAAATTTGAACCTAATATTGCTATTGTTAAAGATCTCTTGGCTGATAATATTGATGGGCATGTTATTTACTTTTGTGATGAGACTGCTAGAATTGCTAAACCTGGTGCTAAAGATAAACATAGACCTGTGGTAGGCATGCCTGTTATTTTCTGTTAAAATAAGAGATCATTGTTATCATGGCTTGTGTGATATGGGTGCAAGTGCTAGTGCAATACCTATTTCCTTATACAAAGAAATTATGCATGATATTGCACCAGCTGAGATAGAAGATATCGATGTTACCATTAAGCTTGCTAATAGAGATACTATTTCACCAATTGGGATTGTTAGAGTCGTTGAAGTCTTGTGTGGGAAGGTTAAATATCTTGATGATTTTCTTGTTCTGGTTCCCCACAAGATAGCTTTTGTCCCATTATATTTGGTAGACCCTTCTTGAATAATGTTAATGCTAAGATAGACTGCAATAAGGATATTGTTTCTGTTAGTTTAGGGGATATGTCTCATGAGTTTAATTTTTCTAAATTTCGTAGACAATCCCGTGATGAAGAATTTCCTAATAAAGATGAAATTATTGGTATTGCTCTATTGTTGTGCCTCCTAATGATCATTTAGAACAATATTTGCTAGACCATGAGAATGATATGTTTATGAATGAAAGAAGGGAAATAGATGAAGTATTCTTTAAACAAGGACCCATTCTGAAACACAATTTGCCTGTTGAAATCCTAGGGGATCCTCCTCCACCCAAGGGTGATCCCATGTTTGAGCTTAAACCATTACCTGATACTCTTAAATATGCTTATCTTGATGAAAAGAAGATATAACATGTTATTATTAGTGCTAACCTTTCAGAGAAGGAGGAAGAGAAATTATTGAAAACTTTGAAGAAGCACCGTGCTGCTATTGGATATACTCTTGATGATCTTAAGGTCATTAGTCCCACTCTATGTCAACACAAAATAAATTTGGAGAAAGATGCCAAACCAGTTATTGATCACCAACGACGGCTGAATCCTAAGATGAAAGAAGTGGTAAGAAAAGAAATACTAAAGATCCTTGAGGCAGGGATAATTTATCCCATTGCTGATAGTCAATGGGTAAGTCCTGTCCATTGTGTCCCTAAGAAGGGAGGTATCACCGTTGTTCCTAATGATAAAGATGAATTGATCCCGCAAAGAATTATTACAGGTTATAGGATGGTAACTGATTTCCGCAAATTAAATAAAGCTACTAAAAAAGATCATTACCCTTTGCCTTTTATTGATCAAATGCTAGAAAAATTATCCAAACATACACATTTTTGCTTTCTAGATGCTTACTCTGGCTTCTCTCAAATACATGTGTCAGCTGATGATCAAGCAAAGACCACTTTTACTTGCCCTTTCGGTACTTTTGCTTATAGACGTATGTCTTTTGGTTTATGTAATGCACCTGCTACCTTTCAAAGATGCATGATGGCTATATTCTCTGAATTCTGTGAAAAGATTTGGGAGGTATTCATGGATGATTTCTCCGTTTATGGATCCTCTTTTGATGATTTCTTGAGCAACCTTGATCGAGTTTTGAAGAGATGTGAAGAAACTAATCTTGTTCTGAATTGGGAGAAATGCCACTTTATGGTTAATGAAGGTATTGTCTTGGGGCATAAAATTTCTGAAAGAGGTATTGAAGTTGATAAAGCTAAAGTTGATGCTATTGAAAAGATGCCATGTCCCAAGGACATTAAAGGTATAAGAAGCTTCCTCGGTCACGCCGGTTTTTATAGGAGGTTCATTAAGGACTTCTCAAAAATTTCTCAGCCTCTGACTAATCTATTACAAAAAAGATATTCCTTTTTTCTTTGATGATGATTGTGTAGAAGCATTTGAAATACTTAAGAAAGCATTGATTTATGCACCTATTGTTCAGCCACCTGACTGGAATTTACCCTTTGAAATTATGTGTGATGCTAGCGATTATGTTGTAGGTGCTGTTCTAGGACAAAGAGTTGATAAGAAGCTGAATGTTATCCAATATGCTAGTAAAACCCTAGACAATGCTGAAAGAAATTATGCTACTACTAAAAAAGAATTTTTAGCGGTTGTATTTGCTTGTGATAAGTTCAGACCTTATATTGTTGATTCTAAAGTAACTGTTCACACGGATCATGTTGCTATTAAATATCTTATGGAAAAGAAAGATGCTAAACCTAGACTTATTAGATGGGTTCTCTTGCTACAAGAATTTGATTTGCATATTATTGATAGAAAGGGAGCTGAGAACCCCGTTGCAGACAACTTGTCTAGGTTAGAAAATGTTCTTGATGACCCACTACCTATTGATGATAGCTTTCTTGATGAACAATTAAATGTCATAAATGCTTCTCGAACTGCTCCATGGTATGCTGATTATGCTAATTATATTGTTGCTAAGTTTATACCACCTAGATTCACATACCAGCAAAAGAAAAAGTTCTTCTATGATTTGAGACATTACTTTTGGGATGACCCACATCTTTACAAAGAAGGATTAAATGGTATTATTAGACATTGTGTACCTGAGCATGAACATGAACAGATCCTACGCAAGTGTCACTCCGAGGCTTATGGAGGACACCATGCTGGAGATAGAACTGCACATAAGGTATTGCAATCCGGTTTTTGTTGGCCTACTCTCTTCAAGGATGCCCGTAAGTTTGTCTTGTCTTGTGATGAATGTCAGAGAATTGGTAATATTAGTAGACGTCAAGAAATGCCTATGAATTATTCACTTGTTATTGAACCATTTGATGTTTGGGGCTTTGATTATATGGGACCATTTCCTTCCTCTAATGGGTATACACATATTTTAGTTGCTGTTGATTACATTACTAAGTGGGTAGAAGCTATTCCAACTAGTAGTGTTGATCATAACACCTCTATTAAGATGCTTAAAGAAGTTATTTTTCCGAGGTTTGGAGTCCCAAGATATTTAATGACTAATGGTGGTTCACATTTTATTCATGGTGCCTTTTGTAAAATGCTTGCTAAGTATGATGTTAATCATAGAATTGCATCTCCTTATCACCCACAGTCTAGTGGTCAAGTAGAATTGAGTAACAAAGAGCTCAAATTAATTTTGCAAAAGATTGTTAATAGATCTATAAAGAATTGGTCCAAGAAACTTGATGATGCAGATTAGAGCAACATGTTGTCCCAGGATTCGGAAGGAGAAAGCTATGTGGATGATTACCTTGCAGATCCTAAGGTCTATGGGGATGTGGAGCATTGTGGTTGGACTACGGAAGAAGAAGATGACTATGAACCCAAGGGAAAGGAGGAGACAAGCTCAGATGAAGATGAAGTCCCATTACCTTAGTCTGGGGACATGCATGTGGAGTTCAAAAAGTCAAGCCTCACTGGTAGAGCAAAGAAACTTAAGATCGAGTTTATCCCTTTTCGCCTCTTGCATGAAAACAAGCAGGAATTATGCAAAAAGATATTAAGCCTGGAGCAGGAGATTGATGATCCGAGGGATCAAAATTCTATACTCAAGCGCAAATAAAGGAAGAAGCCTACACCATCAACAAAACCATCATCTTCCTCACCCCCAAAGAAGGAGACATAATCACATGGGTATGAACATTCCCCTTGGCAACTGCCAAGCTTGGGGGAGTGCCCCGGTATCGTATCACCATCACTTTTATCTCTACCATTTTTATTAGTTTGATCCTTTTGATAATGTCTTGATCAAGTAGAATAAAGTTTTAGTATGATCTAGTTGTTAGTTTTGCTTTATGATCCTTCTATGTAATCGAGTTCGTGAGCTATATATAATAAAGATTAGTGTTGAGTCAACGGCTTGATTATTTTGCTATGATCTTGAGGGAATAAAATAAAATAAAATAGAAGAAATAAAAAGAAATAAAGAGATCATATGGATCTTATGGAGAGTAATGAGCTCACATATAAAGAGTATGATGAATAAAAGTTGTTGAGAGTTGACAAACATAGTTTTGGTCATCGTTGCAATTAATAGGAAGTAATAAAGAAAGAGAGGTTCACATATAAATATACTATCTTGGACATCTTTTATGATTGTGAGCACTCATTAAAATATGACATGCTAAAGAGCTGACGTTAGACAAGGAAGACAACGTAATGGGTTATGTTTTCTTACATCTGAGATAAATTATATTGTCATGGATCATCCAACATGTTGAGCTTGCCTTTCCCTCTCTTGCTAGCCAATTTCTTTGCACCAAGTAGAGATACTACTTATGCTTCCAAATATCCCTAAACCCAATTTTGCCATGAGAGTCCACCATATCTACCTATGGATTGGGTAAGATCCTTCACCTAAGTTGTCATCGGTGCAAGCAATAAAAATTGCTCTCTAAATATGCATGACTTATTAATGTGGAGAAAATAAGCTTTATACGATCTTGTGATGTGGAAGAAATAAAAGCGACGAACTGCATAATAAAGGTCCATATCACAAGTGGCAATATGAAGTGACGTTGTTTTGCATTAAGTTTTTGTGCTTCCAACCAAAAAAGCGCATGACTACCTCTGCTTCCCTCTGCGAAGAGCCTATCTTTTACTTTTATCTTCTACCTTATATAAGAGTCATGGTGATCTTCACCTTTCCTTTTACATTTTATCCTTTGGCAAGCACAATGTGTTGGAAAGATCCTGATATATATAGCTAATTGGATGTGAGTCTTCATGAACTATTATTGTTGACATTACCCTTGAGGTAAAACGTTGGGAGGCAAAACTATAAGCCCCTATCTTTCTCTGTGTCCGATTAAAACTTCATACCCATAAATATTGCGTGAGTGTTAGCAAGTGTGAAAGACTAAATGATAGTTGAGTATGTGGACTTGCTGAAAAGCTCTTATATTGACTCTTTCCTATGTTATGATAAATTTCAATTGCCTCAATGACTGAGATTAGAGTTTGTTGGTTCTCAATGAAGTTTATGATTCATACTTGAAATTGTGATTGAATTGTTACTTTAGCATAAGAGATCATATGACAATATATACATATGTTGTTGTTCTAAGAATGATCACGATGCCCTCATGTCTGTATTTTATTTTTGTCGACACATCTATCTCTAAACATGTGGACATATTTTTCGATTTCGGCTTTCGCTTGAGGACAAGCGAGATCTAAGCTTGGGGGAGTTGATACGTCCATTTTGCATCATGCTTTTATATCGATATTTATTGCATTATGGGTTGTTATTACACATTATGTCACAATACCTATGCCTATTCTCTCTTATTTTGCAAGGTTTACATGAAGAGGGGGAATGCCGGCAGCTGGAATTCTGGGATGGAAAAGGAGCAAATATTAGAGACGTATTTTGCACATCTCCAAAAGTATTGAAACTCCACGGGAGCACTTTTCAGAATATATAAAAAATATTGGGTGCAAGAAGTACTAGAGGGGGGGCCACACCCTGGCCACGAGGGTGGGGGCGCGCCCTACCCCCCTGGGCGCGCGCCCTGACTCTTGGGCTCCCTGGTGGCCCTCTGATGCCCATCTTCTGCTATATGAGGTCTTTCATCCGAGAAATAATCATAAGCAAGCTTTCGGGACGAGACTCCGCCGCCACGAGGTGGAACCTTGGCGGAACCAATCTAGGGCTCTGGCGGAGCTGTTCTGTCGGGGAAACTTCCCTCCGGGAGGGGAAAATCATCACCATCGTCGTCATCAACGATCCTCTCATCGGGAGGGGGTCAATCTCCATCAACATCTTCACCAGCAGCATCTCATCTCAAACCCTAGTTCATCTCTTGTATCCAATCTTTGTATCCAAACCTCAAATTGGTACCTGTGGGTTGCTAGTAGTGTTGATTACTCCTTGTAGTTCATGCTAGTTGGTTTACTTGGTGGAAGATCATATGTTCAGATCCATTATGCATATTAATACCCCTCTGATTATGAGCATGAATATGCTTTGTGAGTAGTTACATTTGTTCCTAAGGACATGGGAGAAGTCTTGCTATTAGTAGTCATGTGAATTTGGTATTCGTTCGATATTTTGATGAGATGTATGTTGTCATCCCTCTAGTGGTGTCATGTGAACGTTGACTACATGACACTTCACCATTGTTTGGGCCTAGAGGGAGGCATTGGGAAGTAATAAGTAGATGATGGGTTTCTAGAGTGACAGAAGCTTAAACCCTAGTTTATGCGTTGCTTCTTAAGAGGCTGATTTGGATCCATATGTTTCATGCTATGGTTAGGTTTACCTTAGTACTTCTGTTGTAGTTGCGGATGCTTGCAATGGGGGTTAATCATAAGTGGGATGATTGTCCAAGTAAGGACAGTACCCGAGCACCGGTCCACCCACATATCAAATTATCAAAGTACCGAACGCGAACCATATGATCGTGATGAAAACTAGCTTGACGATAATTCCCATGTGTCCTCGGGAGCACTTTACTTCATATAAGAGTTTGTCCAGGCTTGTCCTTTGCTACAAATAGGATTGGGCCATCTTGCTGCACCTTATTTACTTTTATTACTTGCTACTCGTTACAAATTACCTTATCACAAAACTATCTGTTACTGATAATTTCAGTGCTTGCAGAGAATACCTTCTGAAAACCGCTTATCATTTCCTTCTACTCCTCGTTCGGTTTGACACTCTTACTTATCGAAAAGGCTACGATAGATCCCCTACACTTGTGGGTCATCACTCTCCCAATCGCCTTTTCGGAGCCGTGAGGGCGGAGGAGGAACTAGGGACGCTAGCCATGTCGAATGGTTTCCCCTAGCAAGACTCTGAGGATTTTTTGCTCGGTGTAGGATGGATCTGAGATCCAACCCCTTTAAATAGAGGCCTTTCTTGTATGGTCGGAGGGGGGTTATGCAAAAATACCCTGACCTCTCGTATTCCCCCGATACGTGGAAGCAGAAGGTGTGAAGGCACAGAAGCCGATGGGTGCGACATTAAATGGAGGGCCGAATACAGTTCTTTAAGTCAGGTACTTTGAAGTGATTGGAGGAGGAACCCGCCTTGCAATGCCAATGACAATTTGCGCACCGGACACCTCGTCATTGAAGCCTCGTTTGGGGGCTACTCAGGGAGTCCTGGATTAAGGGGTCCTCCGGCATCCGGCCTGTGTGACGTGGGCCGGACTATTGGACCATGAAGATACAAGATAGAAGACTTCCTCCCGTGTCCGGATGGGAATCACCTTGGCGTGGATGGCAAGCTTGGCATTCGGATCTGAAGATTCCTATCTCTGTAACCGACTTTGTACAACCCTAGTCCCCTCCGGTGTCTGTATAAACGAAAGGGTTTAGTACGTAGAGGCAATCGTAATCATATAGGCTAGACTTCTAGGGATCCATTACGATCTCATGGTAGATCAACTCTTGTAACCCCTATACTCATCAATATTAATCAAGAAGGACGTAGGGTATTACCTCCATCGAGAGGGCCCGAACCTGGGTAAAAACTACGTGTCCCTTGTCTCCTGTTATCATCAATCTCGGACGCACAATTCGGGACCCCCTACCCGAGATCCGCCGGTTTTGACACCAACACTCGGGTGCCCGGACTATTTGATATGGGCTGGACTGATGGGCCGTGAAAATAAAAGTAGAAGACTTTCCCCCGTATCCGGGTAGGACTCCTATATGCGTGGAAGGCAAGTTTGGTGTCCGTATATGTTATTTCCTTCCCTTACAAACCGACTCTGTACAACCCTAGGCCTCCCCGATGTGTATATAAACCAGAGGGGTTAGCCCGTAGAGATCATCCGAATTCTCATAGGCTAAACAGCTAGGGTTTAGCCATTACAATCTCGAGGTATATCAACTCTTGTAACCCCTATACTCATTGAATACAATCAAGCAAGACGTAGGGTTTTACCTCCTTTAAGAGGGCCCGAACCTGGGTAAACATCGTGTCCCCATCGTCCCTTGTTACTATCGATCCTCAAACACATAGTTCGGGACCCCCTACCCGAGATCTGCCGGTTTTGACACCAACAATGGGCCTTATGGGCCAAGAGGGGAAACATACCAGCCACAAGGGGATGGCCCCCCATATGGGCCGGCCAAGGTGGAGAAGGAAAGGGGAAGGAGGAAAGGAAAGAAAGGGAATAGGATTCTCCCTTCCTTCCCCCTCCCCCTCTTTCCTTCCTCCTTCGATATATATGGCAGGGGGCGGCTTGGGAGGAGCCCAAGTAGGACTCGGTCGTACTTGGGGCGCTTCCTGGCCTCTCCCCTCCCCCTCCCACCTATATATATGTGGGAGGAGGGGGCGCCTAGCACACACCAGATCAATTGTTAGCCATGTGTGGCGCCCCTTCCACCGTTACACCCTCGGTCATATTTTCGTAGTGCTTAGGCGAAGCCCTGCGAGGATCACTTCACCATCATCGTCACCACACCGTCGTGCTGACGGAACTCATCTACTACCTCGACGACTTGCTGGATCAAGAAGGCGAGGGACGTCACCGAGCTAAACATGTGCAGAACATAGAGGTGTCGTGTGTTCGGTACTTCATCGGTTGACGTGAGAAGAAGTTCGGCTACATCAACCGCATTGTGAAATGTTGGGGAACGCAGTATTTCAAAAAAATTCCTACGATCACGCAAGATCTATCTAGGAGATGCATAGCAATGAGAGGGGAGAGTGTGTCCACGTACCTTTGTAGACGAAAAGCGGAAGCGTTTAGTAACGCGGTTGATGTAGTCGAACGTCTTCATGATCCAACCGATCCAAGTACCGAACGTACGGCACCTCCACGATGAGCACACATTCAGCTCAGTGATGTCCCTCAAACTCTTGATCCAGTTGAGGCCGAGGGAGAGTTCCGTCAGCACGACGGCGTGGCGACGGTGATGATGTAGTTTACCGGCGCAGGGCTTCGCCTAAGCACTACGACGATATGACCCAGGGTTGTAACTGTGGAGGGGGGCACCACCACGGCTAAGAGAAACTTTGGTGTGCCTTTGGGGTGCCCCCCTCCCACATATATAAAGGAGGGGGGAGGAGGAGGCCGACCAAGGTGTGGCGCGCCAAGGGGGGAGTCCTACTTGGACTCCCGGTCCAAGTGGGATTCGACCCCCTTCCTATTCCAAGAAGGAGAAGGAGGAAAGAGAGGGAGGAGAAGAAGGAAAGGGGTCCCCCCAACCCTAGTCCAATTCGGATTGGGCTTGGGGAGGGGGGTGATACATCTCCAATGTATCTATAATTTTTGATTGCTCCATTCTATATTATCTACTGGTTTGCACTATATTGGGCTTTATTTTCCACTTTTATATTATTTTTGGGACTAACCTATTAACCGAAGGCCCAGCCCAGAATTGTTGTTTTTGCCTATTTCAGTGTTTCGAAGAAACGGAATATCAAACGGAGTCCAAACGGAATAAAACCTTCGGGAACGTGATTTTCTCACCGAACGTGATCCAGGAGACTTGGACCCTACGCCAAGGCATCAGAGAGGCGGTCACGAGGGTGGGGGGCGCCCCCCCCCCCCCCTAGGGCCCGCCCCCTGCCTCATGGGCCCTTCTATGCTCCACCGATGTACTTCTTCCTCCTATATATACCTACGTACCCCCAAACGATTAGAACAGGAGCCAAAAACCTAATTCCACCGCCGCAACTTTCTGTATCCACGAGATCCCATCTTGCGGCCTGTTCCGGAGCTCCGCCGGAAGAGGGCCGTCATCACGGAGGGCTTCTACATCATCATAGCCTCTCCGATGAAGTGTGAGTAGTTTACCTCAGACCTTCGGGTCCATAGTTAGTAGCTGGATGGCTTCTTCTCTCTTTTTGGATCTCAATACAAAGTTCTCCCCCTCTCTCGTGGAGATCTATTCGATGTAATCTTCTTTTTGCGGTGTGTTTGTTGAGATCGATGAATTGTGGGTTTATGATCAAGTCTATCTATGAATAATATTTAAATCTTCTCTGAATTCTTTTATGCATGATTGGTTATCTTTGCAAGTCTCGTCGAATTATCCGTTTGGTTTGGCCGACTAGATTGGTAGTTCTTGCCATGGGAGAAGTGCTTAGCTTTGGGTTCGATCTTGCGGTGTCCTTTCCCAGTGACATAAGGGGCAGCAAGGCACGTATTGTATCGTTGCCATCGAGGATAACAAGATGGTGTTTATTTCATATTGCATGAATTTATCTCTCTACATCATGTCATCTTGCTTAAGGCATTACTCTGTTTTTAACTTAATACTCTAGATGCATGCTGGATAGCGGTCGATGAGTGGAGTAATAGTAGTAGATGCAGAATCGTTTCGGTCTACTTGTCACGGACATGATGCCTATATACATGATAATGCCTAGATGTTCTCATAACTATGCTCAATTCTGTCAATTGCTCAATAGTAATTTGTTCACCCACCGTAGAATACTTATGCTCTTGAGAGAAGCCACTAGTGAAACCTATGGCCCCCGGGTCTATTCTCATCATATCAATCTCCATCTATTTAATCTTGCTTTGCTTTTTTACTTTGCCTTTACTTTTCACTTTGCATCTTTATACCAAAAATACCGAAAAGATTATATCTATCAGATCTCACTCTCGTAAGTGACCGTGAAGGGATTGACAACCCCTAATCGTGTTGGTTGTGATTAGCTATCGTTTTGTGCAGGTACGAGGGACTTGAGCGTGGCCTCCTACTGGATTGATACCTTGGCTCTCAAAAACTGAGGGAAATACTTACGCTACTCTGCTGCATCATCCTTTCCTCTTCGGGGAAATCCAACGCAAGCTCAAGAGGTAGCAAGAAGAATTTCTGGCGCCGTTGCCGGGGAGTCTACGCAAAAAGTCAACATACCAATTTTGTGTTGTGAAGTTTTCAAGTTTTGGGTGAATTCTTGTGATGGATTATGGAACAAGGAGTGGCAAGAGCCTAAGCTTGGGGATGCCTATGGCACCCCCAAGATAATCAAAGGACACCAAAAAGTCAAAGCTTGGGGATGCCTATGGCACCCCCAAGATAATCAAAGGACACCAAAAAGTCAAAGCTTGGGGATGCCCCGGAAGGCATCCCCTCTTTCGTCCACTTCCATCAGTAATTTACTTGGAGCTATATTTTTATTCACCAACATGATATGTGTTTTGCTTGGAGCGTCTTGTATTATTTGTGTATTTTGTTTTTAGTGTGCCATAATCATCCTTGCTGTACACACCTTTTGAGAGAGCCATACATGAATTAGAATTTTATAGAATACTCTATGTGCTTCACTTATATCTTTTGAGCTAAGTAGTTTTGCTCTATGTGCTTCACTTATATCTTTTGAGCGTTATAATTTTGCTCTATGTGCTTCACTTAGATTTTTTAGAGCACGGTGGTGGATTTGTTTTAAAGAAACTATTGATCTCTCATGCTTCACTTAAATTATTTTGAGAGTCTTAATAGCATGGTAATTTGCTTAATAATAACATGCTTGGTATACAAGATTTGTGAAACTTTCTTTTGAGTGTGTTGAATACTAAGAAAAGTTGGATTCTTGATAATTGTTTTGAGATGTGGAGGTAGTAATATCAAAGTCATGCTAGTAGAGTAATTGTGAATTTGAGAAGTGCTTGAGTTAAAGTTTGCAAGTCCCGTAGCATGCATGTATGGTAAACGTTATGCAACAAATTTGAAACATGAGGTGTTATTTGATTGTCCTCCTTATGAGTGGCGGTCGGGGACGAGCGATGGTCTTTTCCTACCAATCTATCCCCCTAGGAGCATGCGCGTAATACTTTGGTGTTTGATGGCTTGTAGATTTTTGCAATAAGTATATGAGTTCTTTATGACTAATGTTGAGTCCATGGATTATACGCACTCTCACCCTTCCATCCTTGCTAGCCTCTTCGGTACCGTGCATTGCCCTTTCTCGCATCGAGAGTTGGTGCAAACTTCGTCGGTGCATCCAAACCCCGTGATATGATACGCTCTTTCACACATAAACCTCCTTATATCTTCCTCAAAACAGCCACCATACCTACCTATTATGGCATTTCCATAGCCATTCCGAGATATATTGCCATGCAACTTTCCACCATCCAGTTTATCATGACACATCCATCACTGTCATATTGCTTAGCATGATCATGTAGTTGACATAGTATTTGTGGCAAAGCCACCATTCATAATTTTTCATACTTGCCACTCTTGATTCATTGCATATCCCGGTACACCACCGGAGGCATTCATATAGAGTCATACTTTGTTCTAGTATCGAGTTGTAAATAAATAGAAGTGTGATGATCATCATTAATAGAGCATTTTCCCCAAAAAAGGCCAAATAAAAAAAGGAAAGGCCAAAAAAAGGCCAAATAAAAAAAAGAGGCCAAAAAAATATAAATAAAAAGGGGCAATGCCACTATTCCTTTTTTCCACACTTGTGCTTCAAAGTAGCACCATGTTCTTCATATAGAGAGTCTCTTGAGTTATCACTTTCATATACTAGTGGGAATTTTCATTATAGAACTTGGCTTGTATATTCCAACAATGGGCCTCCTCAAGTTCCCTAGGTCTTCGTGAGCAAGCAAGTTGGATGCACACCCACTTAGTTTCTTTTGTCGAGCTTTCATACATTTATAGCTCTAGTGCATCCGTTGCATGGCAATCCCTACTCCTTGCATTAACATCAATCGATGAGCATCTCCATAGCCCATTGATTAGCCTCGTTGATGTGAGACTTTCTCCTTTTTTGTCTTCTCCACATAACCCCCATCATTATTCTATTCCACCCATAGTGCTATATCCATGGCTCACGTTCATGTATTGCGTGAAAGTTTATGAGTTTGAAATTATTAAGGTATGAAACAATTGCTTGGCTTGTCATCGGGGTTGTGCATGATGAGAGCATTCTTGTGTGATGAAAATGGAGTATGACTAAACTATATGATTTTGTAGGGATGAACTTTCTTTGGCCATGTTACTTTAAGAAAACATAATTGCTTTGTTGGTTTGCTTGCAGTATTATTATTTTTATGTCAATATTGACTTTTGTCTTGAATCTTCCTAATCTAAATATTCATACCACAATTAAGAATATTTGCATTGAAATTATGCCAAGTAGCACTCCGCATCAAAAATTCTCTTTTTATCATTTGCCTACTCGAGGACGAGCAGGAATTAAGCTTGGGGATCCTGATACGTCTCCAACGTATCTATAATTTTTGATTGCTCCATGCTATATTATCTACTGTTTTGGACTATATTGGGCTTTATTTTCCACTTTTATATTATTTTTGGGACTAACCAATTAACCGGAGGCCCAGCCCAGAATTGTTGTTTTTTGCCTATTTCAGTGTTTTGAAGAAACGGAATATTAAACGGAGTCCAAACGGAATAAAATCTTTGGGAACGTGATTTTCTCACCGAACGTGATCCAGGAGACTTGGACCCTACGCCAAGGCATCAGAGAGGCGGTCACAAGGGTGGGGGGCGCGCCCCCCTGCCTCGTGGGCCCCTCGATGCTCCACCGATGTACTTCTTCCTCCTATATATACCTACGTACCCCCAAACGATCAGAACAGGAGGCAAAAACCTAATTCCACCACCGCAACTTTCTGTATCCACGAGATCCCATCTTGGGGCCTGTTCCGGAGCTCCGCGGGAAGAGGGCCATCATCACGGAGGGCTTCTACATCATCATAGCCTCTCCGATGAAGTGTGAGTAGTTTACCTCAGACCTTCGGGTCCATAGTTAGTAGCTGGATGGCTTCTTCTCTCTTTTTGGATCTCAATACAAAGTTCTCCCCCTCTGTTGTGGAGATCTATTCGATGTAATCTTCTTTTTGCGGTGTGTTTGTTGAGACCGATGAATTGTGGGTTTATGATCAAGTCTATCTATGAATAATATTTGAATCTTCTCTGAATTCTTTTATGCATGATTGGTTATCTTTGCAAGTCTCTTTGAATAATCCGTTTGGTTTGGCCGACTAGATTGGTAGTTCTTGCCATGGGAGAAGTGCTTAGCTTTGGGTTCGATCTTGCGGTGTCCTTTCCCAGTGATAGAAGGGGCAGCAAGGCACGTATTTTATCGTTGCCATCGAGGATAACAAGATGGGGTTTATTTCATATTGCATGAATTTATCTCTCTACATCATGTCATCTTGCTTAAGGCGTTACTCTGTTTTTAACTTAATACTCTAGATGCATGCTGGATAGCGGTCGATGAGTGGAGTAATAGTAGTAGATGCAGAATCGTTTCGGTCTACTTGTCACGGACGTGATGCCTATATACATGATCATGCCTAGATATTCTCATAACTATGCTCAATTCTGTCAATTTCTCAACAGTAATTTGTTCACCCACCGTAGAATACTTATGCTCTTGAGAGAAGCCACTAGTGAAACCTATGGCCCCCGGGTCTATTCTCATCATATCAATCTCCATCTCTTTAATCTTGCTTTTCTTTTTTACTTTGCCTTTACTTTTCACTTTGCATATTTATACCAAAAATATTATATCTATCAGATCTCACTCTCGTGAGTGACCGTGAAGGGATTGACAACCCCTAATCGCGTTGGTTGTGAGTAGCTATCGTTTTGTGCAGGTACGAGGGACTTGAGCGTGGCCTCCTACTGGATTGATACCTTGGTTCTCAAAAACTAAGGGAAATACTTACGCTACTTTGCTGCATCATCCTTTCCTCTTCGGGGAAATCCAACTCAAGCTCAAGAGGTAGCAGGGGGGCACGCCTCCTCTCTTCCACTAGGGCCCATAAAGGCCCATTAACCCCCCGGGGGGTCTGGTAACCCCCAGGTACTCCGGAAAATGCCCGAACCTATCCGAAACCATTCTGGTGTCCAAACATAACCCTACAATATATCAATTTTTATGTCTCGACCATTTCGAGACTCCTCATCATGTCCGTGATCTCATCCGGGACTCTGAACAAACTTCGGTACATCAAATCACATAACTCATAATACAAATCGTCATCGAACGTTAAGCATGCGGACCCTACGGGTTCGAGAACTATGTACACATGACCGAGACACATCTCCGGTCAATAACCAATAGCGGAACCTGAATGCTCATATTGGTTCCCACATATTCTACGAAGATCTTTATCGGTCAAACCACACAACAACATACATTGTTCCCTTTGTCATTGGTATGTTACTTGCCCGAGATTCGATCGTCGGTATCATCATACCTAGTTCAATCTTGTCACCGGCAAGTCTCTTTACTCGTTCCATAATGCATAATCCTGTGGCTAACTCATTAGATACATTGCTTGCAAGGCTCATAGTGATGTGCATTACCGAGAGGGCCCAGACATACCTCTCCGATACATGGAGTGACAAATCCTAATCTCGATCTATGCCAACTCAACAAACACCAACGGAGACACCTGTAGAGCATCTTTATAATCACCCAGTTACGTTGTGATGTTTGATAGCACACAAGGTGTTCCTCCGGTATTCGGGAGTTGCATAATCTCATAGTCTGAGGAACATGCATAAGTCATGAAGAAAGCTATAGTAGAAAAACTAAACGATCATTATGCTAAGCTAACGGATGGGTCTTGTCCATCACATCACTCTCTAATGATGTGACCCAGTTCATCAAATGACAACACATGTCTATGGCTAGGAAACTTAACCATCTTTGATTAACGAGCTAGTCAAGTTGAGGGATACTAGGGACACTCTATTTGTATATGTATCCACACATGTACTAAGTTTCTGGTAAATACAATTCCAGCATGAATAATAAACACTTCACCATCTTTGATTAACGAGCTAGTCAAGTAGAGGGATACTAGGGACACTCTGTCATGTGAACATCGACTACATGACACTTCACCATTGTTTGGGCCTAGAGGGAGGCATTGGGAAGTAATAACTAGATGATGGGTTTCTAGAGTGACAGAAGCTTAAACCCTAGTTTATGCGTTGCTTCCTAAGGGGCTTATTTGAATCCATATGTTTCATGCTATGGTTAGGTTTACCTTAATACTTGATGTCTGCCTCTATCAATACTTCTGTTGTAGTTGCGGATGCTTGCAATGGGGGTTAATCATAAGTGGGATGATTGTCCAAGTAAGGACAGTACCCGAGCACCGGTCCACCCACATATCAAATTATCAAAGTACCGAACGCGAACCATATGATCGTGATGAAAACTAGCTTGACGATAATTCCCATGTGTCCTCGGGAGCACTTTACTTCATATAAGAGTTTGTCCAGTTTTGTCCTTTGCTACAAATAGGATTGGGCCATCTTGCTGCACCTTATTTACTTTTATTACTTGCTACTCGTTACAAATTACCTTATCACAAAACTATCTGTTACTAATAATTTCAGTGCTTGCAGAGAATACCTTGCTGAAAACCGCTTATCATTTCCTTCTGCTCCTCATTGGGTTCGACACTCTTACTTATCGAAAAGGCTATGATAGATCCCCTACACTTGTGGGTCATCACTCTCCCAATCGCCTTTTCGAAGCCGTGAGGGCGGGAGGAGGAACTAGGGACGCTAGCCATGTCGAATGGTTTCCCCTGGCAAGACTCTGAGGATTTTCCGCTGGGTGTAGAATGGATCTGAGATCCAACCCCTTTAAATAGAGGCCTTTCTTGTATGGTCGAAGGGGGGTTATGCAAAAATACCCCAACCTCTCATATTCGCTCGATGCGTGGAAGCAGAAGGAGTGAAGGCACAGAAGCCGATGGGTGCGACATTAAATGGAGGGCCAAATACAACTCTTTAAGTCAGGTACTTTGAAGTGATTGGAGGAGGAACCCGCCTTGCAATGCCGAAGACAATTTGCGCACCGGACACCTCATCATTGAAGCCTGGTTCGGGGGCTACTAAGAGAGTTCTGGATTAAGGGGTCCTCGGGCATCCGGCCTGTGTGACGTGGGCCAGACTATTGGACCATGAAGATACAAGATAGAAGACTTCCTCCCGTGTCCGGATGGGACTCTCCTTGGAGTGGATGGCAAGCTTGGCATTCGGATCTGAAGATTCCTTTCTCTATAACCGACTTTGTACAACCCTAGTCCCCTCCGGTGCCTATATAAACCGAAGGGTTTAGTACGTAGAGGCAATCGTAATCATATAGGCTAGACTTCTAGGGTTTTATCCATTACGATCTCGTGGTAGATAAACTCTTGTAACCCCTATACTCATCAATATTAATCAAGCAGGACGTAGGGTATTACCTCCATCGAGAGGGCCCGAACCTGGGTAAAAACTGTGTGTCCCTTGTCTCCTGTTATCATCAACCTCAGACGCACAATTCGGGACCCCTTACCCAAGATCCGCCGGTTTTGACACCGACACTCGGGTGCCCGGACTATTTGATATGAGCTAGACTGATGGGCCGTGAAAATAAAAATAGAACTTTCCCCCATATCCGGGTAGGACTCCTATATGAGTGGAAGGCAAGTTTGGTGTCCGTATATGTTATTTCATTCCCTTACAAACCGACTCTGTACAACCCTAGGCCTCCCCGGTGTGTATATAAACCGGAGGGGTTAGCCCGTAGAGATCATCAGAATTCTCATAGGCTAGACAACTAGGGTTTAGCCATTAGGATCTCGAGGTAGATCAACTCTTGTAACCCATATACTCATTGAATACAATCAAGCAGGACGTAGGGTTTTACCTCCTTTAAGAGGGCCCGAACCTGGGTAAACATCGTGTCCCTATCGTCCCTTGTTACTATCGATCCTCAGACACATAGTTCGGGACCCCCTACCCGAGATCTGCCGGTTTTGACACCGACAATGGGCCTTATGGGCCAAGAGGGGAAACGTACCAGCCACAAGGGGATGGCCCCCCATATGGGCCGGCCAAGGTGGAGAAGGAAATGGGAAGGAGGAAAGGAAAGAAAGGGAATAGGATTCTCCCTTCCTTCCCCCTCCCCCTCTTTCCTTCCTCCTTCGATATATATGGCAGGGGGGCAGCTTGGGAGGAGCAAAAGTAGGACTCGGTCCTACTTGGGGCAATTCCTGGCCTCTCCCCTCCCCCTCCCACCTATACATATGTGGGAGGAGGGGGCGCCTAGCACACACCAGATCAATTGTTAGCCGTGTGCGGCGCCCCTTCCACCGTTACACCCTCGGTCATATTTTCGTAGTGCTTAGGTGAAGCCCTGCGAGGATCACTTCACCATCACCGTCACCACACCATCGTGCTGACGAAAATCGTCTACTACCTCGACGACTTGCTGGATCAAGAAGGCGAGGGACGTCACCGAGCTAAATGTGTGCAGAACACGGAGGTGTCGTGTGATTGGTACTTCATCGGTTGACGTGAGAAGAAGTTCGACTACATCAACCGCATTGTGAAATGTTGGGGAACGCAGTATTTCAAAAAAATTCCTATGATCACACAAGATGTATCTAGGAGATGCATAGCAACGAGAGGGGAGAGTGTGTCCATGTACCCTCATAGACCAAAAGCGGAAGCGTTTAGTAACGCGGTTGATGTAGTCGAACGTCTTCACAATCCAATCGATCCAAGTACCGAACGTACGGCACCTCTGCGATCAGCACACGTTCAGCTCGGTGATGTCCCTCAAACTCTTGATCCAGTTGAGGCCGAGGGAGAGTTCTGTCAGCACGACGTCGTGGCGACGGTGATGATGAAGTTTACCGGCGCAGGGCTTCGCCTAAGCACTACGACGATATGACCCAGGTGTGTAACTGTGGAGGGGGGCACCCCCATGGCTAAGAGAAAGTTTGGTGTGCCTTTGGGGTGCCCCCCTCCCATGTATATAAAGGAGGGGGAGGAGGAGGCCGACCAAGGTGTGGCGCGCCAAGGGGGGGATTCCTACTTGGACTCCCGGTCCATGTAGGATTCGCCCCCCCCTTTCCTATTCCAAGAAGGAGAAGGAGGAAAGAGAGGGAGGAGAAGAAGGAAAGCTCCCCCAACCCTAGTCCAATTCGGATTGGGCTTGGGGAGGGGGGGCGCGCCTCCACCTGGCCACCGCCTCCTCTCTTCCACTAGGGCCCATGAAGGCTCATTAGCCCCCCCGGGGGGTCTGTTAACCCCCCGGTACTCCGGAAAATGCCCGAACCTATCCGAAACCATTCCGGTGTCCAAACTTAACCTTCCAATATATCAATTTTTATGTCTCGACCATTTCGAGACTCGTTGTCATGTCCGTGATCTCATCCGGGACTCTGAACAAACTTCGGTACATCAAATCACATAACTCATAATACAAATCGTCATCGAACGTTAAGCATGCGGACCCTACGGGTTCGAGAACTATGTAGACATGACCGAGACACATCTCCGGTCAATAACCAATAGAGGAACCTGGATGCTCATATTGGTTCCCACATATTCTACAAAGATCTTTATCGGTCAAACCACACAACAACATACATTGTTCCCTTTGTCATTGGTATGTTACTTGCCCGAGATTCGATCGTCGGTATCATCATACCTAGTTCAATCTTGTCACCAGAAAGTCTCTTTACTCGTTCTATAATGCATAATCCCGTGGCTAACTCATTAGATACATTGCTTGCAAGGCTCATAGTGATGTGCATTACCGAGACGGCCCAGACATACCTCTCCGATACATGGAGTGACAAATCCTAATCTCGATCTATGCCAACTCAACAAACACCATCGAAGACACCTGAGGAGCATCTTTATAATCACCCAGTTATGTTGTGATGTTTGATAGCACACAAGGCGTTCCTTCGGTATTCAGGAGTTGCAAAATCTCATAGTCCGAGGAACATGTGTCGGTGTCAAAACCGGAGGATCTCGGGTAGGAGGTCCCGAACTGTGCGTCTAAGGCGGATGGTAACAGGAGGCAGGGGACACAATGTTTTACCCAGGTTCGGGCCCTCTCGTTGGAGGTAAAACCCTACGTCCTGCTTGATTAATATTGATGATATGGGTAGTACAAGAGTAGATCTACCACGAGATCAAGGAGGCTAAACCCTAGAAGCTAGCCTATGTTTGAGTGTTGTTCATCCTACGGACTAAAACCCTCCGGTTTATATAGACACCGGAGAGGGATAGGGTTACACAGAGTCGGTTACAATGGTAGGAGATCTACATATCCGTATCGCCAAGCTTGCCTTCCATGCCAAGAAATGTCCCTTCCGGACACGGGACGGAGTCTTCAATCTTGTATCTTCATAGTCCAGGAGTCCGGCCGAAGGTATAGTCCGGCTATCCGGACACCCCCTAATCCAGGACTCTCTCAGTAGCCCCTGAACCAGGCTTCAATGACGACGAGTCCAGCGCGCAGATTATCTTCGGCATTGCAAGGCGGGTTCCTCCTCCAAGTACTTCATAGAAGATTTTGAACACAAATGTAGTGTCCGGCTCTGCAAAATAAGTTTCCACATATTGCCATAGAGAGAATAATATTTACACAAATCTAATCTGCTGACGTATTCCGTAGCATGACATCACACCACGGCCAAGTCTTTATTCAAATCGTTTTACTGTCCCACCTCAGCGAGTTTAGCGAGGCGGTTTCCTTGGCACGTCTTGTCAAAGCAGAGATCATGTCCCCTTATTCCAGGATTCTCATCAATACGGGCGTGGGTAACCCAACCGTACCCGTTGGTATGTTTTCTCGATCAAAGGCGACTCCCAAACGGTCACGGGGAGGGCCCTTGGTATTCAACCTCTTATAAAGAGACCAAGGCCTTACTCCTTTATTTCAATCTCAAACGAGTTCACCCTTCGCCTCGAGTTCCAACACCCAAGGCTCCAGATTTCAGGCACTTCGGACCTTCGACAATGTCCGGTTCTGACCTTCGAGGCCGATGGATGCCCTCCTCCATCACGGAGGAGGACGTGCTGAAGTTGAGAGAGGCCAGGTTCTTGACCGGCGAAATCTCGCATAGGCTGCCTGCTCAAGGGCGGGTCATTCCCACTCCCAAGCCTGGTGAGAGTGTGGTGTTCATGTCTCACTTCCTTCGGGGGCTAGGCTTCCCGACGGATCCCTTCGTGAGGGGGCTCATGTTTTATTATGGGCTGGAATTTCACGACTTAGCTCCGGAGTCCATCCTCCATATTTCCTCATTCATCGTCGTGTGTGAAGTCTTCCTCCGCATTACTCCTCACTTCGGACCATGGCTCAAGACCTTCAAAGTAGAGCCGAAGATGATCGAGGGACGGCGCACGGAGTGCGGAGGTGCTTTTATAAGCAAGAATGCTGGTGCTCCATGGCCCAAGGGCTCTTTTCAAGGGGAGTCCAGCTTATGGCAACGAGAGTGGTTTTATATCACAGCTCCCAGGAGCACCAAGTGGGTGGCGCTGCCTACTTTACGCTCGGGTCCCCCGCCACGACTGGCATCATGGGTCAATAAGGGGCTGGACTGGGGGTCGGCAAAGGACGTGCCCCTGTTGCAGGGCCGCATCCGAGATCTCCTAGAAAGAGACATCAGTCTGGTCGTGGTGATGCAGGTTATGTTAGTTCGCCGAGTTCTGCCCTGCAAACGTCGCCCCCTTCGCCTGTGGGAGTTCAACTCGGAGGGACCACGAGTTCTCCAACATTTTCTTGGCATGACGCACGTGGAGATGTACAAATTGTTCTTCGGACCACAAGTAGTGTGTCCAGATTCTACGGAGGACGCAGGTCTGAGCTGCAATCGTCTGGATACTCAAGTAAGTAGCCTTGTGTTCGGACTCGCTATCCGTATATTTATCATAAAATTGCCCCTAAAAGAGCTGTCCTTTAAACAGGAGTGGATAGCGAAAGCAAATCTAATCAGGTGTCTGGCCCCCCTCCCCGAGACCACGTCGGGTCCCGTGCTAGTTAGGATGTTGGAGGTTGTGCCTTCAAAGGAAAGCGAGGGAGGGAACAAGGAAGCTACAGCCTCCTCGAAGGAGGTTGTCCGGAAGGGAGGGATCGAAAATTCCTCTCCTCAGGGGAAGAAGAGGACCGCCTTTGAAGACCCGGAGACCATGGCCTCAAAGCGGTGGAAGAAATCTTCGCCAGAGGGTCCTGTGCTGGGGGATACTTCGGCCGAATTATGCCCTCAAGGGGATCAGCCCTCCACTGAGCCGTAAGTAGAGAGGTGTTTTCTTTTTAAGAAACGAGAGAAATCATTGCTTTGTATCTGAGAAAAGTAATCGAAAATTTACCTTGTAGCTCGGACCTTAGCCCTTCTCAGCAGAGCTCGTCTTCGGGGGATCTTCTTCCGGAGATGATGGAGAGCGGAACGCCTCCCCTGCCGTACCGCCTTGCGAGGCGGGCTACCCTGAGGTATCGTCGTGGAGGGTTTCTCCGAATCCGGCAGGGTCGAAAGGTAGTCATATGGCCCCCCAAAGCCCTCCGCGTCCGGCCTTCGAAAAGGGCCATCGGACGAGTCCGGCGCCGTCTGGTGCGCGGTCGGAGGAGCTGAAGGATCTGCTAGGGCGAGCATCTATCTCAGAGGAGCACCGTGCATTGATGGGTACGGTGATTGAGAGGATTTCATCCGTGGAGAGCGGATTGCACGAGGCCGTCAGGAGTTTACTGACAGGTTTTGAGGTATGCGAAATAATGTACCCTTTTGGACAGTTGCGCATAAATAAGATGCGCCCTGTGTAGATAGTAGCCCCTGAGACTCTGTGCGTTGTCAAAAGTGACGGCGCGTAGAGGATCATAATCCCAGGTCTAATATGCCGCCTTCATACGTAGGTGGCGAAGTGTCCGGTGGCAAGCCGGACTGATAAATTTGCCGAGCTAAAGCGGCAACTTGACGTGGCAGATGCCGACATCGTGCTTGTCAACAAGCAGCTTGACGAGGCACAAGGTATGTAATTCCTCCGGCGGCACCTGGTAAGAGGATCTTTATGCCAGTATCTTACAATGTGTGCGCTTGATGCAGATGGTGCTGCTGCCATGGAGAATCTTCAGGCGGAAATTGCCCGAGCCAAGGAGCAAGCCAGGAAAAGTGATGCGGCTGCCGGAAAGGCAATTGAAGAGCTGAAAGCCGAACAGGCTGCTCACTGCCGAAGCAAGAAGGAAATGGCCGAGATGGCCGTGAAGCTGAAGAACGTTGCTGACCGTTGCAAGCTTCTTGAAAAGGAAGATCGGGCGGAACAGACGGACCTGGAGAAGGCCGTTTCCGATGCCAAGGATGCTCGCTCTGCAATGAGAGCTATGAAGGAGGAGCTGCGTCAGGCTGGAGAGATCGCGGCTGGAAAGCCCTTTATGCTGCGGAGGAAGTTCTGTGATCCTAAACATGCTCCGTTAGACCAGATGTGGAGTACGGCGGACACCTATCTGGATTTGGCAGTGAGTGCCGCAGATGCGGCCAAACACTTCCGAGATCAAGAAGATCGCGAAGTGGAAAAGCTCTTTTGGTCGCAGTTCCACAATCCGGAGCGTCCACTGTCATTAGCCAATCGTTTGGCCGAATGGGCTGAGCTAAATAGGTTATCCGGACTCGCCATGAAGTATGTCATGAGTCATCTGTGGCCAGAGAGGCCAGAGCTGAAAAGTTATTTCAACTTGGTGCAGCAGTTCCTTGGTGCAGCGCCGCATATCAATGCGATGAAGAGGTCAGCATGCATAGAGGGTGCGCGGATGGCTCTTGCCCGTGTGAAGACATACTGGGCAGAAATGGAGGCCACCGCTGTTGCATCCCCAGACTGGGATGGAAGCCGAGTACCTGCCGAGCACTATTTTTAGGAAGTTCTGTAAGGCGCTCGTTTAATAGAGACGCAGTGCTCGAAGGATACTATATTCGAATAGCATATATTATTGTAAAACAATATTTTGATAAATTGTAGAATTTTATACTTGTGCCTGCAAGTATTATAATACCTCCTGTGCGGCCGTTTAACATATATGTATATATAATCTGAAAGATGGCAGTCGTCGGCTTCAGCCCCCACACACATAATGTGGGGGTGTTCGCAGAAGGCGCATTTTCACACTTGATCCAACGTCTTGGTCCTACAAAGGAGGTGATAGCGCAGCGAACTAGGCAATCGGACTATGATGCTTTATCACTTTCACTTAGCCATAGGAGTTTGACAGTGAGGCTACTTATATAGCCCCTGGTGGCGCCTGCGCTCGCCCGAACTCGGGGCGCGTATGTGCCTGGCCGGGAAGCGGCCCTTCGTTAATGCAGAGGAATCCTAAAGATTCTGGTAAGTCATCGAGTGGTTGACTAGTCTCACGCTATATCATGACAGTCAGTTTTCGGCTTTCTCTACTGAGGTGCTCGCCTGGCCGAACCGGGGCACAATCGCAGTAGTTCTCCTGGTGCCGCCTTAGCCGATAGAGCGGAACGTAAGGTAGCAAAACACAGGAGCCGGGCAAACCCAACATTTGACCAAAGACATGATTCGGAGTTGATGCATATAAGGCCAAACTCGCGACGTCGAACACTCCCTAAGGTATTCAGTCTTTATGAGGGCGGGTGGGATAACGCCCTTAGTAATAAGCTCTAGTGTCTGGGTACGCGCAAAACTCTGACGTGGCCACATGCCAAAACGCCAGCCTCCTCCTTGGTTATACCAAGAAACCAGGGGATGTGTATCAACAAGAGACAGTAAAAAAGGTTTATGCAGGGTCTTAATCTGAAAAGAATCCTTGGAACAGGTCCCTACTTCACGTCTGCGCCTATGTCTCCATTGTGCCGTATCCTGGACGGGCGTAGCACGGTGTTCATCTATAAAAGAGAGGAACTTAGTTTAGGAAAGATCGTGCCGAACATGAGTTATACTAAATAAACGAAGTATAATCGAAATGGGTAAAATTGAGCTTTATTGTCTCTTGTTTTATATGCGCGGAGCCCCTAGTACAGGGGTATACGGCTATTAAGCCTTTATCAATTGTATGTTTATGCCAGACTCGTCTAGCCGTGTCCGTGGTCTTGACGACCTGTTTAGGTGCTTTGGCTGGTGAAGCCGCTTTATTGTGGGGTTGTCAAGGCAGCCGCACTGTCTTCCACGCGGGAGGAACACTCAATGTTTTCCCTTTAATGAGATGATGCCTTGTGGACCGCGCATCTTAAGCATAAGAGATGCATAATGCGGTATTGCGTTAAAGCGGGCGAAAGCTTCGTGTCCCAGCAGTGCTTGAGAGCTACTTGAGAATGGGGCGATGTGGAAAGTTAGCTGTTCGTGACGGAAGTTATCGGGGGAGCCGAACATAACTTCTAGCCGGAGAGAACCCATGCAACGGGCATCCGGGCCTGGCGTTACCCCTTGAAAGGAGGTTTTGCTATGGCGAATTTTTGTTGGGTTTATCCCCATGTTGCAGATTGTGTCCTGGTATAACAGGTTTAGACCATTGCCGCCGTCCATCAGGACATTTGTAAAGTGGAGTCTGCCGATTATTGGATCTAATACCAAGGCAGTCCAGCCTGTGTTCCGGATAGTTCTAGAGTAATCCTGATGGTCGAAGGTGATCGGTTTTAACAACCATTGGAGAGACTCCTTTGGGATAGGCCGTATGGCGCGTATCTCTGTTGGCGCCATTTTGTTAGTCACGTGAAGTAATTTTACTGTTTTGACTTCTTGTGGGAAATCCTTTTGTTTCCTAGTGCTCTGCTTGTGGGGTTCGTCGTCGTCCTCACTTGGTGTGTCGAGCCCCTTGTGTTCGGCGTTGAGTTTGCCGGATTGCTTGAAAACCCAACAATCTCTGTGGGTATGGTTCGCAGGCTTCTCGGGAGTACTGTGTATTTGACATATCTTGTCCAAGATTTTGTTTAAGTTGGATAGCTCGTCCCTGTTATCCTTGAGGGGCGGCTTTCTCTGATTCTGCCGCGAGCTTTTGAATCCGGCGTTGACCGCCGTGCTCTTTGGGCTGTTTCCTTATTTCGGCGCTGGTCCTTGCTGCGTCGGGGTTTTCCGTTTCCATCCCTAACTTCGGATGTACTTGGGTCGCTGATGCTACATCTTGCCAACCAGCTGTCCTCTCCTGCGCAAAAGCGGGTCATGAGGCTTGTTAATGCGGCCATTGTTCTTGGCTTTTCTTGGCCGAGGTGTCTGGCGAGCCATTCGTCTCGAACATTATGCTTAAAAGCTACTAGGGCTTCCGCGTCCGGACAGTCGACTATCTGATTCTTTTTAGTAAGAAATCTATTCCAGAATTTCCGGGCTGACTCTCCGGGCTGTTGAGTTATGTGACTGAGATCGTCTGCATCCGGAGGGCGGACATAGGTCCCTTGAAAATTTGCCTGAAAAGCATCCTCAAGCTCTTCCCAACTTCCAATGGTGTTTTCGGGAAGGCTTTTGAGCCAATGTCGGGCTGGCCCTTTAAGCTTGAGGGGTAAGTATTTTATGGCGTGGAGGTCATCTCCTCTGGCCATGTGTATGTGGAGGATATAATCCTCGATCCAGACCCCAGGGTCTGTTGTTCCGTCGTACGCCGCTATGTTTACAGGCTTGAATCCTGCTGGAAATTCATGGTCCAGCACCTCATCGGTGAAACATAGGGGGTGTGCGGCACCCATGTATTTGGGTGTGCCATGATGTTCGGATATTTGTTGTGTTGCATTGCTTACTAGAGCTTGCTTTCTTGGCCCGTAGATAGATCTGGCTGGGCCATCTTTTTGACGCGGATCCTTTGGTGGATCGCGTGCTGGCTTGTGTGCGTCGCCGCTTGCCGCTCCATGCTGGCCATGCGGTCGTCTATCCGACCGGGTGGCTTTCCTATTTTTTGACTGCGGGGGCTCTAAGGCCTCCTCGTCAAATTCAGGCAGTGGTTGTCGCTTTGGATAGCTTTTTGTGCGGCGCCATATTTGTCTGCGGTGTTGCATACTTTGCTCCACCTGATTCTGAGTGCATCTTCCGCAGTTTTGAGCTTCCGCTTCTACTTTTTCAGGCTACGCGCAGTGGCGACGAGCCCTTCGTGGAGGTTCTTCTGCTCCATAAGCCTATCCGGCGTAAGGTCGTCCGGATTGTTGTTTTCGTCGGGGACGGGGTGTTCGGTTTGTTTATCCAAGTTGCCCTGTTCGGACGGTTGCTCGAAGGCATGTTAGTCGTCCGCTGGCTCGTCCTGCTCTATGGCTAGGTCTGTATGGTTGATGTCTCTGTCGAGGCGGGGCTTGGAGCCGCGCTTACGTCGCCGCTTTGATTGCTTTTCAAGTGAACGATCCCTCATTCAATCCCTGTGTTCCTCGTCGTCGCTTCCTTTGGGTGTGTCCACCATGTATACATCATGAGATGAGGTGGCTGTCCAGTGCCTTATAGGCGTTGGTTCATGTTCATCTCCTACATCGTCGTCCATACCGTCGATGTCTTCGGAGTCGAAGTCGAGCACGTCGTTTAAATTATCGACAGTGGCTACGAAGTGGGTGGTGGGTGGGCTTTGAATTTCTTCATCATCCGCATCCCAACATTGTTGACCATAGTCCGGCCAGGGCTCTCCTGATAAAGAGAGAGACTTTAGTGAATTCAGAATATCGCCGAAGGGCGAGTGCTGAAAGATGTCCGCGGCGGTGAACTCCATGATCGGCGCCCAATCGGGTTTGATCGGTAGGGGCGCGGAGGGCTCGGAGTCTGGAGAGGAGTCCGGCTCCTTGGAGTCACGGGCTTCGCAGAGAATAGGGCTGGTGTTCGGCTCGATCGTCGTAGAGATTGTAGCCCCCGAGGCGGTGTCCAACCACCCATCCTCGATTGGCGCAGTTGGCTCCGAATTAAGGGGCGGAGCTGATGCGGGTGTGGCCTCCAGGGCACTATTCGGCGGCAGAGCTAGATCATGCCCATCGTGACAGTGCGGCGCGCTCGGCTGCGGCTCGAATCCGTCGAAGATCAAGTCTCCACGGAGGTCCGCTGTGTAGTTTAAACTTCCAAATCTGACCTGACGGCCAGGGGCGTAGCTTTTGATCTGCTCCAGATGGCCAAGCGAATTGGCCATCAGTGCAAAGCCGCCAAATACGAAGATCTATCCGGGGCACCCTGGATCGCATCGTCGTTGATGATCGGAGGAGCCGTCGGGCCTAAAAGTGACTACACAGAGGAACTCTCAATGAAAGCACCAATGTCGGTGTCAAAACCGGTGGATCTCGGGTAGGGGGTCCCGAACTGTGCGTCTAAGGCGGATGGTAATAGGAGGCAGGGGACACGATGTTTTACCCAGGTTCGGGCCCTCTCGATGGAGGTAAAACCCTACGTCCTGCTTGATTAATATTGATAATATGGTTAGTACAAGAGTAGATCTACCACGAGATCAAGGAGGCTAAACCCTAGAAGCTAGCCTATTGTATGATTGTTGTTCGTCCTACGGACTAAAACTCTCCGGTTTATATAGACACCGGAGAGGGCTAGGGTTACACAGAGTCGGTTACAATGATAGGAGATCTACATATCCGTATCGCCAAGCTTGCCTTCCACGCCAAGAAAAGTCCCTTCCGGACACGGGACGAAGTCTTCAATCTTGTATCTTCATAGTCCAGGAGTCCGACTGAAGGTATAGTCCGGCTATCCGGACACCCCCTGATCCAGGACTCCCTCAACAAGCATAAGTCATGAAGAAAGCTATAGTAGAAAAACTAAGCGATCATTATGCTAAGCTAACGAATGGGTCTTGTCCATCACATCACTCTCTAATGATGTGATCCCGTTCATCAAATGACAACACATGTCTATGGCTAGGAAACTTAACCATCTTTGATTAACGAGCTAGTCAAGTAGAGGGATACTAGGGACACTCTATTTGTCTATGTATCCACACATGTACTAAGTTTTTGGTTAATACAATTCTAGCATGAATAATAAACACTTCACCATCTTTGATTAACGAGCTAGTCAAGTAGAGGGATACTAGGGACACACTGTCATGTGAACGTCGACTACATGACACTTCACCATTGTTTGGGCCTAGAGGGAGGCATTGGGAAGTAATAAGTAGATGATGGGTTTCTAGAGTGACACAAGCTTAAACCCTGGTTTATGTGTTGCTTTGTAAGGGGCTGATTTGGATCCATATGTTTCATGCTATGGTTAGGTTTACCTTAATACTTCTGTTGAAGTTGCGGATGCTTGCAATGGGGGTTAATCATAAGTGGATTGCTTGTCCAAGTAAGGACAGTACCCAAGCACCGGTCCACCCACATATCAAATTATCAAAGTACCGAACGCGAATCATATGATCGTGATGAAAACTAGCTTGACGATAATTCCCATGTGTCCTCGGGAGCGCTTTACTTCATATAAGAGTTTGTCTAGGCTTGTCCTTTGCTACAAAAAGGATTGGGCCATCTTGTTGCACCTTATTTACTTTTATTACTTGCTACTCGTTACAAATTACCTTATCACAAAACTATATGTTACCGATAATTTCAGTGCTTGCAGAGAATACCTTGCTAAAAACCGCTTATCATTTCCTTCTGCTCCTCGTTGGGTTCGACACTCTTACTTATAGAAAAGGCTATGGTAGATCCCCTACACTTGTGGGTCATCACTCTCCTAGTCGCCTTTTTCGGAGCCGTGAGGGCGGGAGGAGGAACTAGGGACGCTAGCCATGTCAAATGGTTTCCCCTGGCAAGACTCTGAGGATTTTCCGCTGGGTGTAGAATGGATCTGAGATCCAACCCCTTTGAATAGAGGCCTTTCTTGTATGGTCAGAGGAGGGTTATGCAAAAATACCCCGACCTCTCATATTCGCTCGATGCGTGGAAGCAGAAGGTGTAAAGGCACAGAAGCCGATGGGTGCACCATTAAATGGAGGGCCGAATATAGCTCTTTAAGTCAGGTACTTTGAAGTGATTGGAGGAGGAACCCACCTTGCAATGCCGAAGACAATCTGCGCACCGGACACCTCGTCATTGAAGCCTGGTTCGGGGGCTACTGAGGGAGTCCTGGATTAAGGGGTCCTCGGGCATCCGGCCTGTGTCACGTGGGCCAGACTATTGGACCATGAAGATACAAGATAGAAGACTTCCTCCCGTGTCCGCATGGGACTCTCCTTGGCGTGGATGGCAAGCTTGGCATTCGGATCTGAAGATTCCTTTCTCTGTAACTGACTTTGTACAACCCTAGTCCCCTCTGGTGTCTATATAAACCGAAGGGTTTAGTACGTAGAGGCAATCGTAATCATATAGGCTAGACTTCTAGGGTTTTATCCATTACGATCTCGTGGTAGATCAACTCTTGTAACCCCTATACTCATCAATATTAATCAAGCAGGACGTAGGGTATTACCTCCATCGAGAGGGCCCGAACCTGGGTAAAAAATTCGTGTCCCTTGTCTCCTGTTATCATCAACCTCAAACGCACAATTCGGGACCCCCTACCCGATATCCGCCGGTTTTGACACCGACACTCGGGTGCTCGGACTATTTGATATGGGCTGGACTAATGGGCCATGAAAATAAATGTAGAAGACTTTCCCCCGTATCGGGGTAGGACTCCTATATGCGAGGAAGGCAAGTTTGGTGTCCGGATATGTTATTTCCTTCCCTTACAACCCGACTATGTACAACCCTAGGCCTCCCCGGTGTGTATATAAACTGGAGGGGTTAGCCCGTAGAGATCATCAGAATTCTCATAGGCTAGACAGCTAGGGTTTAGCCATTACCATCTCGAGGTAGATCAACTCTTGTAACCCATATACCAATTGAATACAATCAAGCAGGACGTAGGGTTTTACCTCCTTTAGGGGGGCCCGAACCTGGGTAAACATCGTGTCCCCATCGTCCCTTGTTACTATCGATCCTCACACACATAGTTCGGGACCCCCTACCCGAGATCTGCCGGTTTTGACACCGACAATGGGCCTTATGGGCCAAGAGGGGAAACGTACCAGCCACAAGGGGATGGCCTCCCATATGGGTCGGCCAAGGTGGAGAAGGAAAGGGGAAGGAGGAAAGGAAAGAAAGGGAATAGGATTCTCCCTCCCTTCCCCCTCCCCCTCTTTCCTTCCTCCTTCGATATATATGGCAGGGGGCGGCTTGGGAGGAGCCCCAGTAGGACTCGATCCTACTTGGGGCGCTTCCTAGCCTCTCCCCTCCCCTCCCACCTATATATATGTGGGAGGAGGGGCCGCCTAGCACACACCAAATCAATTATTAGCCGTGTGCGGTGCCCCTTCCACCGTTTACACGCTCGGTCATATTTTCGTAGTGCTTAGGCGAAGCCCTGCGAGGATCACTTCACCATCATCGTCACCACACCGTCGTGCTGACGGAACTCATCTACTACCTCGACGACTTGCTGGATCAAGAAGGCGAGGGACGTCACCGAGCTAAACATGTGCAGAACATAGAGGTGTCGTGTGTTCGGTACTTCATCGGTTGACGTGAGAAGAAGTTCGACTACATCAACCGCATTGTGAAATGTTGGGGAACGCAGTATTTCAAAAAAATTCCTAAGATCACGCAAGATCTATCTAGGAGATGCATAGCAATGAGAGGGGAGAGTGTGTCCACGTACCTTTGTAGACGAAAAGCGGAAGCGTTTAGTAACGCGGTTGATGTAGTCGAACGTCTTCATGATCCAACCGATCCAAGTACCGAATGTACGGCACCTCCGCGATCAGCACACGTTCACCTCGGTGACGTCCCACAAACTCTTAATCTAGTAGAGGCTGAGGGAAAGTTCCGTCAGCACGACGGCGTGGCGACGGTGATGATGAAGTTTACCGGCGCAGGGCTTCGCCTAAGCACGACGACGATATGACCCAGATGTACTGTGTAACTGTGGAGGGGGGCACCGCACACGGCTCAGAGAAACATTGGTGTGCCTTTGGGGTGCCCCCCTCCCACGTATATAAAGGAGGGGGAGGAGGAGGCCGGCCAAGGTGTGGCGCGCCAAGGGGGGAGTCCTACTTGGATTCCCGGTCCAAGTAGGATTCGCCCCCACCCCCTTCCTATTCCAAGAAGGAGAAGGAGGAAATAGAGGGAGGAGAAGAAGGAAAGGCCCCCCCAACCCTAGTCCACTTCATATTGGGCTTGCGGGGCGCGCCTCCACCTGGCCGCCACCTCCTCTCTTCCACTAGGGGCCATGAAGGCCCATTAACCCCCCGGGGGGTCCGGTAACCCCCCGGTACTTCGGAAAATGCCTGGACCTATCCGAAACCATTCCAGTGTCCAAACATAACCTTCCAAAATATCAATTCTTATGTCTCGACCATTTTGAGACTCCTCGTCATGTCCGTGATCTCATCTGGGACTCCGAACAAACTTCAGTACATCAAATCACATAACTCATAATATAAATCGTCATCGAATGTTAAGCATGCGGACCCTACGGGTTCGAGAACTATGTAGACATGACCAAGACACATCTCGGTCAATAACCAATAGCGGAACCTAGATGCTCATATTGGTTCCCACATATTCTACGAAGATCTTTATCGGTCAAACCACACAACAACATACGTTGTTCCCTTTGTCATCGGTATGTTACTTGCCCGAGATTCGATCGTCGGCATCATCATACCTAGTTCAATCTCGTCACCGGCAAGTCTCTTTACTCGTTACATAATGCATCATCCCGTGATAACTCATTAGATACATTGCTTGCAAGGCTCATAGTGATGTGCATTACCGAGAGGGCCCAGACATACCTCTCTGATACATGGAGTGACAAATCCTAATCTCGATCTATGCCAACTCAACAAACACCATCGGAGACACCTGTACAGCATCTTTATAATCACCCAGTTACGTTGTGATGTTTGATAGCACACAAGGTGTTCCTCCGGTATTCGGGAGTTGCATAATCTCATAGTCTGAGGAACATGTATAAGTCATGAAGAAAGCTATAGTAGAAAAACTAAACGATCATTATGCTAAGCTAACGGATGGGTCTTATCCATCACATCACTCTCTAATGATGTGATCACATTCATCAAATGACAACACATGTCTATGGCTAGGAAACTTAACCATCTTTGATTAACGAGCTAGTCAAATAGAGGGATACTAGGGACACTCTGTTTGTCTATGTATCCACACATGTACTAAGTTTCTGGTTAATACAATTCTAGAATGAATAATAAACATTTATCATGATATAAGGAAATATAAATAACAACTTTATTATTGCCTCTAGGGCATATTTCCTTCAGTCTTCCACTTGCACTAGAGTCAATAATCTAGATTAAATAATAATGATTCTAACACCCATGGAGTCTTGGTGCTGATCATGTTTTGCTCGTGAGAGAGGCTTAGTCAACGGGTTTGTGATACGTCTCCAACGTATCTATAATTTATGAAGTATTCATGCTGCTATTTTATCATTCTTGGATGTTTTGCAATCATTTTATAGCAACTTTATATCATTTTTTGGGACTAACCTATTGACCCAGTGGCTAGTGCTAGTGGCTGTTTTTTTTGCTTGTTTTTTACATCGCAGAAAATCAATATCAAACGAAGTCCAAACACCGCAAAACTTTTTGGAGATTTTTTATGGACCGAAAGGAACCCATGAAGGAAATATGCCCTAGAGGAAATAATAAAGTTGTTATTTATATTTCCTTATATCATGATAATGTTTATTATTCATGCTAGAATTGTATTAACCGGAAACTTAGTACATGTGTGAATATATAGACAAACAGAGTGTCACTAGTATGCCTCTACTTGACTAGCTCGTTGAATCAAAGATGGTTAAGTTTCCTAGCCATAGACATGAGTTTTCATTTGATTAATGTATTCACATCATTAGAGAAAGATGTGATTGACTTGACCCATTCCGTTAGCTTAGTGTTCGATCGTTTAGTATATTGCTATTGCTTTCTTCATGACTTATACATGTTCCTATGACTATGAGATTATGCAACTCCTGAATACCGGAGGAACACTTTGTGTGCTACCAAACGTCACAATGTAACTGGGTGATTATAAAGGTGCTCTACAGGTGTCTCCGATGGTACTTGTTGAGTTGGCATAGATCAAGATTAGGATTTTTCACTCTGATTGTCGGAGAGGTATCTCTGGGCCCTCTCGGTAATGCATGTCACTTTAAGCCTTGCAAGCAATGCAACTAATGATTTAGTTGCGGGATGATGTATTACAGAATGAATAGAGAGACTTGCCGGTAACGAGATTGAACTAGGTATTGAGATACCGACGATCGAATCTCGGGCAAGTAACATACCAATGACAAAGGGAACAACGTATGTTGTTATGCGGTTTGACCGATAAAGATCTTCATAGAATATGTAGGAGCCAATATGAGCATCCAGGTTCCGCTATCGGTATTGATCGAAGACGAGTCTCGGTCATGTCTACATAGTTCTCGAACCCGTAGGGTCCGCACGCTTAATGCTCGGTGACGATCGGTAATATGAGTTTATGTGTTTTTGATTTACCGAAGGTAGTTCGGAGTCCCAGATGAGATTGGGGACATGACGAGGAGTCTCGAAATGTTCGAGATGTAAAAATCGATATATTGGACGACTATATTCGGACATCGGAAAGGTTCCGAGTGATTCGGGTATTTTTCAGAGTACCGGATGTTGGGGAATGTAGTAATTTCAAAAAAATCCTATGCACACGCAAGATCATGGTGATGCATAGCAACGAGAGGGGAGAGTGTTGTCCACGTACCCTCGTAGACCTAAAGTGGAAGCGTTAGCACAACGCGGTTGATGTAGTCGTACGTCTTCACGGCCCGACCGATCAAGCACCGAAACTACGGCACCTCCGAGTTCTAGCACACGTTCAGCTCGATGACGATCCCCGGACTCTGATCCAGCAGAATGTCGGGGAAGAGTTCCGTCAGCATGACGGTGTGGTGACGATCTTGATGTTCTACTGTCGCAGGGCTTCGCCTAAGCATCACTACAATATTATCGAGGACTATGGTGGAGGGGGGCACCACACATGGCTAAGAGATCAATGATCAACTGTTGTGTCTATGGGGTGCCCCCTGCCCCCGTATATAAAGGAGCAAGGGAGGGAGGCGGCCGGCCTAGGAGGAGGGCGCGCCAAGGGGGGAGTCCTACTCCCACCGGGAGTAGGACTCCTCCTTCCCTTGTTGGAGTAGGAGAGAAGGAAAGAGGGGGAGAGGAACAAGGAAAAGTGGGCTGCACCCCTTGTCCAATTCGGACCAGAGGGGGGGCGCGCCTCCTTCCTTTTGGCCTCTCTCATCTATTCTCGTATGGCCCAATAAGGCCCATATACTCCCCGGCGAATTCCCGTAACTCTTCGGTACTCCGAAAAATACCCGAATCACTCAGAACCTTTCCGATGTCCGAATATAGTCGTCCAATATATCAATCTTTACGTCTCGACCATTTCGAGACTCCTCGTCATGTCCCCAATCTCATCCGGGACTCCGAACTCCTTCGGTACATCAAAACTCATAATATAACTGTCATCGAAACCTTAAGCGTGCGGAACCTACGGGTTCGAGAACAATGTAGACATGACCGAGACACGTCTTCGGTCAATGACCAATAGCGGAACCTAGATGCTCATATTGGCTCCCACATATTCTACGAAGATTTTTATCGGTCAGACCGCATAACAACATACGTTGTTCCCTTTGTCATCGGTATGTTATTTGCCCGAGATTCGATCGTCGGTATCTCGATACCTAGTTCAATCTCGTTACCGGCAAGTCTCTTTACTCATTCCGTAATACATCATCCTGCAACTAACTCATTAGTTGCAATGCTTGCAAGGCTCAAGTGATGTGCATTACCGAGAGGGCCCAGAGATACCTCTCCGACAATCGCAGTGACAAATCCTAATCTCAAAATACGCCAACCCAACAAGTACCTTCAGAGACACCTGTAGAGCACCTTTATAATCACCCAGTTATGTTGTGACGTTTGGTAGCACACAAAGTGTTCCTCCGGTAAACGGGAGTTACATAATCTCATAGTCATAGGAACATGTATAAGTCATGAAGAAAGCAATAGTAACAAACTAAACGATCAAGTGCTATGCTAACGGAATGGGTCAAGTCAATCACATCATTCTCCTAATGATGTGATCTCGTTAATCAAATGACAACTCATGTCTATGGTTAGGAAACATAACCATCTTTGATTAACGAGCTAGTCAAGTAGAGGCATACTAGTGACACTCTGTTTGTCTATGTATTCACACATGTATTATGTTTCCGGTTAATACAATTCTAGCATGAATAATAAACATTTATCATGATATAAGGAAATAAATAATAACTTTATTATTGCCTCTAGGGCATATTTCCTTCAGTCTCCCACTTGCACTAGAGTCAATAATCTAGTTCACATTGCCATGTGATTTAATACCAATAGTTCACATCACCATGTGGTTAACACCCATAGTTCACATCGACATGTGACCAACACCCAAAGGGTTTACTAGAGTCAATAATCTAGTTGACATCGCTATGTGATTAACACCCAAAGAGTACTAAGGTGTGATCATGTTTTGCTTGTGAGAGAAGTTTAGTCAATGGGTCTGCCACATTCAGATCTGTAAGTATTTTGCAAATTTCTATGTCAACAATGCTCTGCACGGAGCTACTCTAGCTAATTGCTCCCACTTTCAATACGTATCCAGATTGAGATTTAGAGTCATCTAGATCAGTGTCAAAATTTGCATCGACGTAACTCTTTACGACGAACCTTTTTGTCACCTCCATAATCGAGAAACATATCCTTATTCCACTAAGGATAATTTTGACCGCTGTCTAGTGATCTACTCCTAGATCACTATTGTACTCCCTTGTCAAACTCAGGGCAGGGTATACAATAGGTCTTGTACACAGCATGGCATACTTTATAGAACCTATGGCTGAGGCAAAGGGAATGACTTTCATTTTCTCTCTATCTTCTGCCGTGGTCGGGTTTTGAGTCTTACTCAACTTCACACCTTGTAACACAGGCAAGAACTCCTTTGACTGTTCCATTTTGAACTACTTCAAAATCTTGTCAAGGTATGTACTAATTGAAAAACTTATCAAGTGTCTTGATCTATCTCTATAGATCTTGATGCTCAATATGTAAGCAGCTTCACCGAGGTCTTTCTTTGAAAAAACTCCTTTCAAACATTCCTTTATGCTTTGCAGAATAATTCTACATCATCTCCGATCAACAATGTGTCATACATATACTTATCAGAAATGCTATAGTGCTCCCACTCACTTTCTTGTAAATACAGGCTTCACCGCAAGTCTGTATAAAACTATATGCTTTGATCAACTTATCAAAGCGTATATTCCAACTCCGAGATGCTTGCACTAGTCCATAGATGGATCGCTGGAGCTTGCATATTTTGTTAGTACCTTTAGGATCGACAAAACCTTCTGGTTGCATCATATACAACTCTTCTTTAATAAATCCTATTAAGGAATGCAGTTTTGTTTATCCATTTGCCAGATTTCATAAAATGCGACAATAGCTAACATGATCCGGACAGACTTAAGCGTAGATACGAGTGAGAAATTCTCATCGTGGTCAAAACCTTGAACTTGTCGAAACCCTTTTTGCGACAATTCTAGATTTGTAGATAGTAACACTAATATCAGCGTCCGTCTTCCTCTTGAAGATCCATTTAATCTCAATGGCTCGCCGATCAATGGGCAAGTCAATCAAAGTCCATACTTCGTTCTCATACATGGATCTCATCTCTGATTTCATGGCCTCAAGCCATTTCGCGGAATCTGGGCTCATCATCGCTTCCTCATAGTTCATAGGCTCGTCATGGTCAAGTAACATGACCTCTAGAATAGGATTACCGTACCACTCTGGTGCGGATCTCACTCTGTTTTACCTACGAGGTTCGGTAGTAACTTGATCTGAAGTTACATGATCATCATTATTAGCTTCCTCACTAATTGGTGTAGTAGTCACAGGAACAGATTTCTATGATGAACTACTTTCCAATAAGGGAGCAGGTACAGTTACCTCATCAAGTTCTACTTTCCTCCCACTCACTTCTTTCGAGAAAACTCCTTCTCTAGAAAGGATCCATTCTCAGCAATGAATATCTTGCCTTCGGATCTGTGATAGAAGGTGTACCCGACATTTTCTTTTGGGTATCCTATGAAGATGCACTTCTCCGATTTGGGTTTGAGCTTATCAGGTTGAAACTTTTCACATAAGCATTGCAACCTCAAACTTTAAGAAATGACAGCTTAGGTTTCTTGCCAAACCATAGTTCATACGGTGTCGTCTCAATGGATTTAGATGGTGCCCTATTTAATGTGAATGTAGTTGTCTCTAATGCATAACCCCAAAACGATAGTGGTAAATCGGTAAGAGACATCATAGATCGCACCATATCTAATAAAGTACAGTTACGGTGTTCGGACACACCATTACACTGTGGTGTTCCAGGTGGCGTGAGTAGTGAAACTATTTCACATTGTTTTAACTGAAGGCCAAACTCGTAACTCAAATATTTTCCTTCTGCGATCATATCGTAGAAACTTTTATTTTGTTACGATGATTCTCCACTTCACTCAGAAATTCTTCGAACTTTTCAAATGTTTCAGACTTGTGTTTCATCAAGTAGATATACCCATATCTGCTCAAATCATCTATGAAGGTCAGAAAATAATGATACCCACCGCGAGCCTCAACATTCATCGGACTGGATTCATCAGTATGTATTATTTCCAATAAGTCAGTTGCTTGCTCCATTGTTCCGGAGAACGGAGTCTTAGTCATCTTGCCCATGAGGCATGGTTCGCAAGCATCAACTGATTCATAATCAAGTGATTCCAAAAGCCCATCAACATGGATTTTCTTCATGCGCTTTACACCAATATGACCTAAACGGTAGTGCCACAAATAAGTTGCACTATCATTATTAACTTTGCATCTTTTGGCTTCAATATTATGAGAATGTGTATCACCACAATCGAGATCCAACAAACCATTTTCATTGGGTGTATGACCATCGAAGGTTTTATTCATGTAAACAGAACAACAATTTATTCTCTTACTTAAATGAATAACTGTATTGCAATAAACATGATCAAATCATATTCATGCTCAATGCAAACACCAAATAACACTTATTTAGGTTCAACACTAATCCCGAAAGTATAGGGAGTGTGCGATGATGATCATATCAATCTTGGAACCACTTCCAACACACATCGTCACTTCATCCTTAACTAGTCTCTATTCATTCTGCAACTCCCGTTTCGAGTTACTACTCTTAGCAACTAAACCAATATCAAATACCGAGGGGTTGCTATGAACACTAGTAAAATACACATCAATAATCTGTATATCAAATATACCTTTGTTCACTTTGCCATCCTTCTTATCCGCCAAATACTTGGGGCAATTCCGCTTCCAGTGACCAGTCCCTTTGCAGCAGAAGCACTTAGTCTCGGGCTTAGGACCAGACTTGGGCTTCTTCACTTGAGCAGCAACTTGCTTGCCGTTCTTCTTGAAGTTCCCTTTCTTTCCCTTTTCTTGAAACTAGTGGTCTTGTTAATCATCAACACTTGATGCTCTTTCTTGATTTCTACCTTCATCGATTTCATCATCATGAAAAGCTCGGGAAACGTTTTCATCATCCCTTGCATACTATAGTTCATCACGAAGTTCTACTAACTTGGTGATGGTGACTAGAGAATTCTATCAATCACTATTTTATCTGGAAGATTAACTCCCACTTGATTCAAGCGATTGTAGTACCCAGACAATCTAAACACATGCTCACTGCTTGAGCTATTCTCATCCATCTTTTAGCTATAGAAAATGTTGGAGAGTTCATATCTCTCAACTCGGATATTTGCTTGAAATATTAACTTCAACTCCTGGAACATCCATATGATCCATGACGTTCAAAACGTCTTTGAAGTCTCGATTCTAAGCTGTTAAGCATGGTGCACTAAACTATCAAGTAGTCATCATATTGAGCTAGCCAAACGTTCATGACGTCTGCATCTGCTCTGCAATAGGTCTGTCACCTAGCGGTGCATCAAGGTCATAATTCTTCTGTGCAGCAATGAGGATAAACCTCAGATCACGGATCCAATCCGCATCATTGCTACTAACATCTTTCAACTTAGTTTTCTCTAGGAACATATCAAAAATAAAACAGGGGAGCTAAACGTGAGCTATTGATCTACAACATAGATATGCTAATACTACCATGACTAAGTTCATGATAAATTAAAGTTCAATTAATCATATTACTTAAGAACTCCCACTTAGATAGACATCCCTCTAATCATCTAAGTGATCACGTGATCCAAATCAACTAAACCATAACCGATCATCACGTGAAATGGAATAGCTTTCAATGGTGAACATCATTATGTTGATCATATCTACTATATGATTCACGCTCGACCTTTCGGTCTCAGTGTTCCGAGGCCATATCTGCATATGCTAGGCTCATCAAGTTTAACCTGAGTATTCTGCGTGTGCAAAACTGGCTTGCACCCGTTGTAGATGGACGTAGAGCTTATCACACCCGATCATCACGTGGTGTCTGGGCACGATGAACTTTGGCAACGGTGCATACTCAGGGAGAACACTTTTATCTTGAAATTTAGTGAGAGATCATCTTATAATGCTACCGTAAAACAAAGCAAGATAAGATGCATAAAAGATAAACATCACATGCAATCAATATAAGTGATATGATATGGCCATCATCATCTTGTGCTTGTGATCTCCATCTCCGAAGCACCGTCATGATCACCATCGTCACCGGCGCGACACCTTGATCACCATCGTAGCATCGTTGTCGTCTCGCCAATCTTATGCTTCCACGACTACTGCTACCGCTTAGTGATAAAGTAAAGCATTACAGCGCAATTGCATTGCATACAATAAAGAAACAACCATATGGCTCCTGCCAGTTGCCGATAACTCGGTTACAAAACATGATCATCTCATACAATAAAATTTAGCATCATGTCTTGACCATATCACATCACAACATGCGCTGCAAAAACAAGTTAGACGTCCTCTACTTTGTTGTTGCAAGTTTTACGTGGCTGCTACGGGCTGAGAAAGAACTGTTCTTACCTACGCATTAAAACCACAACGATAGTTTGTCAAGTTGGTGCTGTTTTAACCTTCGCAAGGACCGGGTGTAGCCACACTCGGTTCAACTAAAGTTGGAGAAACTGACACCCGCCAGCCACCTGTGTGCAAAGCACGTCGGTAGAACCAGTCTCGCGTAAGCGTACGCGTATTGTCGGTCTGGGCCGCTTCATCCAACAATACCGCTGAACCAAAGTGTGACATGCTGGTAAGCAGTATGACTTATATCGCCCACAACTCACTTGTGTTCTACTCGTGCACAACATCAACGCATAAAACCTAGGCTCGGATGCCACTGTTGGGGAACGTAGTAATTTCATAAAATTTCCTACGCACACGCAAGATCATGGTGATGCATAGTATTGAGAGGGGAGAGTGTTGTTCACGTACCCTCGCAGACCGAAAGTGGAAGCGTTAGCACAACGCGGTAGATGTAGTCGTACGTCTTCACGGCCCGACCGATCAAGCACCGAAACTACGGCACCTCCGAGTTCTAGCACACGTTCAGCTCGATGACGATCCCCGGACTTCGATCCAGCAGAATGTCAGGGAAGAGTTCCGTCAGCATGACGGCGTGGTGACGATCTTGATGTTCTACTGTCGCAGGGCTTCGCCTAAGCACCACTACAATATTATCGAGGACTATGGTGGAGGGGGGCACCGCACACGGCTAAGAGATCAATGATCAACTGTTGTGTCTATGGGGTACCCCCCTGCCCCCGTATATAAAGGAGCAAGGGAGGGAGGCGGCCGGCCTAGGAGGAGGGCGCGCCAAGGGGGGAGTCCTACTCCCTCCGGGAGTAGGACTCCTCCTTCCCTTGTTGGAGTAGGAGAGAAGGAAAGAGGGGGAGAGGAACAAGGAAAAGTGGGCTGCACCCCTTGTCCAATTCGGACCAGAGGGGGGTGCGTGCACCTCCTTCCTTTTGGCCTCTCTCCTCTATTTCCGTATGGCCCAATAAGGCCCATATACTCCCCGGCGAATTCCCGTAACTCTCCGGTACTCCGAAAAATACCCGAATCACTCGGAACCTTTCCGATGTCCGAATATAGTCGTCCAATATATCGATCTTTACGTCTCGACCATTTCGAGACTCCTCGTCATGTCCCCGATCTCATCCGGGACTCCGAAATCCTTCGGTACATCAAAACTCATAATATAACTGTCATCGAAACCTTAAGCGTGCTAACCCTACGGGTTCGAGAACAATGTAGACATGACCGAGACACGTCTTCGGTCAATGACCAATAGCAGAACCTGGATGCTCATATTGGCTCCCACATATTCTATGAAGTTTTTATCGGTCAGACCGCATAACAACATACGTTGTTCCCTTTGTCATCGGTATGTTACTTGCCCGAGATTCGATCGTCGGTATCTCAATACCTAGTTCAATCTCGTTACCGGCAAGTCTCTTTACTCGTTCCGTAATACATCATCCTGCAACTAACTCATTAGTTGCAATTCTTGCAAGGCTTAAGTGATGTGCATTACCGAGAGGGCCCAGAGATACCTCTCCGACAATCGGAGTGACAAATCCTAATCTCGAAATACGCCAACCCAACAAGTACCTTCAGAGACACCTGTAGAGCACCTTTATAATCACCCAGTTACGTTGTGACGTTTGTAGCACACAAAGTGTTCCTCCGGTAAACGGGAGTTACATAATCTCATAGTCATAGGAACATGTATAAGTCATGAAGAAAGCAATAGTAACAAACTAAACGATCAAGTGCTATGCTAACGGAATGGGTCAAGTGAATCACATCATTCTCCTAATGATGTGATCCTGTTAATCAAATGACAACTCATGTCTATGGTTAGGAAACAAACCATCTTTGATCAACGAGCTAGTCAAGTAGAGGCATACTAGTGACACTCTGTTTGTCTATGTATTCACACATGTATTATGTTTCCGGTTAATACAATTCTAGCATGAATAATAAACATTTATCATGATATAAGGAAATAAATAATAACTTTATTATTGCCTCTAGGGCATATTTCCTTCAGTCTCCCACTTGCACTAGAGTCAATAATCTAGTTCACATCGCCATGTGATTTAATACCAATAGTTCACATCACCATGTGGTTAACACCCATAGTTCACATCGACATGTGACCAACACCCAAAGGGTTTACTAGAGTCAATAATCTAGTTCACATCGCTATGTGATTAACACCCAAAGAGTACTAAGGTGTGATCATGTTTTGCTTGTGAGAGAAGTTTAGTCAACGGGTCTGCCACATTCAGATCCGTAAGTATTTTGCAAATTTCTATGTCAACAATGCTCTGCACGGAGCTACTCTATCTAATTGCTCCCACTTTCAATATGTATCCAGATTGAGATTTAGAGTCATCTAGATCAGTGTCAAAATTTGCATCGACGTAACTCTTTACGACGAACCTTTTTGTCACCTCCATAATCGAGAAACATATCCTTATTCCACTAAGGATAATTTTGACCGCTGTCTAGTGATCTACTCCTAGATCACTATTGTACTCCCTTGTCAAACTCAGGGCAGGGTATACAATAGGTCTTGTACACAGCATGGCATACTTTATAGAACCTATGGCTGAGGCAAAGGGAATGACTTTCATTTTCTCTCTATCTTCTGTCGTGGTCGGGTTTTGAGTCTTACTCAACTTCACACCTTGTAACACAGGCAAGAACTCCTTTGAATGTTCCATTTTGAACTACTTCAAAATCTTGTCAAGGTATGTACTAATTGAAAAACTTATCAAGTGTCTTGATCTATCTCTATAGATCTTGATGCTCAATATGTAAGCAGCTTCACCGAGGTCTTTCTTTGAAAAAACTCCTTTCAAACATTCCTTTATGCTTTGCAGAATAATTCTACATCATATCCGATCAACAATATGTCATACATATACTTATCAGAAATGCTGTAGTGCTCCCACTCACTTTCTTGTAAATACAGGCTTCACCGCAAGTCTGGATAGGAATATTTCTATGCTAGTTGATTCTTGTTCCTATGCTAGTTGATTCTTGTTCCCATAAGTTGTTTTCTCACAAAATCCCTATGCATAGGAAGTGGGTTAGACTTAAATGTGCTAGTCATATGCTTCATGATGCTCTCTTTATGTTTCAATTCTTTACTTTTATGTGAGCATCATTGAAATCATTATGCCTAGCTAAAAGGCATTAAAGAAAAGCGCTTGTTGGGAGACAACCCAACACGTTTACCTACTGTTTTTGGGTGTTCACATGATTATGCTACTGTAGTAACCATGTTTTATTGCTTTTGTTTCAATAAAGTGCCAAGTAAAGACTTTAGGATCCTGTTGGGTGATAGTTACTTTGATCTTGCTGAAAAACAGAAACTTTTGCGCTCAGGAAAATAATTCTAATTTCTAACAGAAGCGTGATAAAATGCTGATTCTTTTTTCAGAAGATTAGTAGACAAATTTATCAGGTTTTCCTAATTTTTCATAATTTTTGGAGTAGCATAAGTGTGGTTTGTGTACAGATTACTACAGACTATTATGTTTTTGACAGATTTTGTTTTCAATGCGTAGTTTGCTTGTTTTCTAGTTTCTATGGCTTATATTGCTCAATATAAATTGTGTAAATGATATGTTACAGTAGGAATTGTGTGAGAACAACTATGAATCCTGTCTTTTCCAGTTCCAAAAGTGAAATGGTTTGCTCTTTATCATACTAACCTATCTCACAAAGTTCCGCTAAGTTTTGTGTGATTGAAGTTTTCAAGTTTTGGGTGAGATGTCGATATGAGGAGAATGTTGAGTGAAAAGACTCTAAGCTTGGAGATGCCCAAGGCACCCAAGTAAATATTCAAGGAATATCCAAGCAACTAAGCTTGGGGATGCCCCGGAAGGCACCCCCTCTTTCGTCTCCAACATTATCGGTAACCTCACTTGGAGCTATGTTTTCATTCGTCACATGATATGTGTTTTGCTTGGAGCATCAATTTATTTTGTTAGGATTTGTTTTCTGTTATTTAGAATAATGGTTTGCATCCTTTATTTAAATAAAAGTGGCAATGATAGCCTTTGCCATGCTTATTTTGCAAATATACATGTTGCTGTTTGAAAACAGAAAGTTTACCGCTGTTGCAAAAATTTCCTAGAAAAGTCAGAATGTGATAAAATGTTGTAACTTTTGAAAAATGAGATCTGATAAATTTTATACAGTGTGGTAAATTTTCATAACGTTTGGAGTTAGGGAAGTATTGATACTCATGCATTCTTTACAGACTGTACTGTTTTGGCAGATTGTTGTTATGGTTGCATTGTTTGCATATGTTTGCTTGTTTAATGATTCTATTTGCGGATAGGAGTATTAAATATGCAGAGGCATTTAGTATGCAATGTTGACTAATAATTTTAGTGATTTTCTACAGTAGAGAATGATAAGGTTTTTGCATTGGTTTATACTAACTTATCTCACGAGTTCTTGTTGAGTTTTGTGTGGATGAAGTTTTTGAGATTTAGGAAAACCGTGATATGAGAATAATTAAGGAGACACAAAAGCTCAAGCTTGGGGATGACCAAGGAACCCCAAGATAATATTTCAAGAAGTCTCAAGCATCTAAGCTTGGGGATGCCCCGGTAGGCATCCCAGCTTTCTTCTTCAACAATTATCGGTTAGTATCGGTTGAGCCTAAGTTTTTGCTTCTTCACATGAGTTGTGCTATTCTTAGAATGTCATTTTGTTTTGTTTTGCTTGCTGTTTTAATAAGATACTTAGATCTGAAAGTTTTTAAATAAAATAGAGTCCTCAAATAGTTGCCAGAGAGGCTAAGTAAGCGGCATTCACATCCCGTCAACAAAGCTCTTTTCTATGTCATTTACTATTGTGCTTCACTTATATCCGATGAGTAAATTGTTGAATAAATTGAATGTCATGAAGTTGAAATCATATCATGCCTAGTGGTAGCTTCACATTGGGTTTAGAAAGTGAAATGTTTTGAGGCTTGATAATCATAATGTTGGTCATACAAGCAATTCACGAATAATTAGTATAAGGAAGAGAACTTTCACATATAAATACACTATCATGGAAATCTTTTGTGATTGTGAGCCCCCATCAAAATATTATATGCCAAAATTGTTGACGTTGGACAAGGAAGACAACGTAATGGTTTATGTTTGTTCATATCCACATAGAAGTTATATTGTCATAGATCCTTCAACATGTGGTGCTTGCCCCCCATCTTTGCTAGCCAAAAATTCCGCACCAAGTAGAGATACTACTTGTGCATCCAAAAACCCTTAAACCCAAATCTTATTTTCAAGAGTCCACCATACCTACCTATATGCAGTATTCTTTTGCCGTTCTAAGCAAATTTGTATGTGCCATCTCTAATTTTCAAAATAAATTTCACTTTTGTGTGCTTGTACCGCCCGCGAGGCGGTGAGGGGTGGACAATATTTTCCATGCTAGATGTGTTATTCTCACGTTGAGTGTTTATTCACTTGTCATTGCACGAGAGTAAGGCAAAGGTATTAGGGATGCCCAGTCCCGAAATGAAAAATGAATTTACTTTATGTTGTCAAATAATAAATTCCGTGGAAAGTGTTGGTATGAAGGGCACCCATGGATACGGTTAGCCATGGAAAGTGAAAGTATGGTGGAAAAAGGAATAAACTTTATTTTCTATTTGGGAACTGCCTATGATATATCTAGCATGGAAAGTGTTGGGAGCTCTAAGTTGTTTTCGTTGGTGGGAAAAGTATGCATCTCAAAATGTTTTTTATCTCTCAATTTTCGATTTGAGCTCTGGCACCTCTACAAATCCCTACTTTCCTCTGTGAAGGGCCTATCTTTTACTTTTTAGTATTTACTTTTATGCAAAGAGTCAAAGTTTTTCTCTCTATTCCTTTTTATTTTTTCTCTTTTAACAAGCATCATGTGCTGAGGAAAGATCTGGGCACATATGTGATACGTCTCCAACGTATCTATAATTTTTGATTGCTCCATGCTATATTATCTACTGTTTTGGACATTATTGGGCTTTATTATCCACTTTTATATTATTTTTGGGACTAACCTATTAACTAGAGGCCCAGCCCAGAATTGCTATTTTTTGCTTGTTTTAGGGTTTCGAAGAAAAGGAATATCAAACGGAGTCCAAACAGAATGAAACCTTCGGGAACATGATTTTCTCAACGAACAAGACTAGGGAGACTTGGACCCTACGCCAAGACACAAAAGAGGAGGCCATGAGGTAAGGGGGTGCGCCTACCCCCACCAGGCGTGCCCTCCACCCTCGTGGGCCCCCTGTTGCTCTACCGACATACTCCTTCCTCCTATATATACCTACGTACCCCCAAACGATCAAAAACGGAGCCAAAACCTAATTCCACTGCCGCAACTTTCTGTATCCACGAGATCCCATCTTGGGGCCTGTTTCGGAGCTCCGCCGGAGGGGGCATCGATCACGGAGGGCTTCTACATCAACACCATAGCCCCTCCGATGAAGTGTGAGTAGTTTACCTCAGACCTACGGGTCCATAGTTATTAGCTAGATGGCTTCTTCTCTATTTTTGGATCTCAATACAATGTTCTTCCCCTCTCTTGTGGATAACTATTCGATGTAATCTTCTTTTTGCGGTGTGTTTGTTGAGACCGATGAATTGTGGGTTTATGATCAAGTCTATCGATGAACAATATTTGAATCTTCTCTGAATTCTTTTATGTATGATTGGTTATCTTTGCAATTCTCTTCGAATTATCAGTTTGGTTTGGCCTACTAGATTGATCTTTCTTGCAATGGTAGAAGTGCTTAGCTTTGGGTTCAATCTTGCGGTGTCCTTTCCCAGTGACAGTAGGGGTAGCAAGGCACGTATTGTATTGTTGCCATCAAGGATAACAAGATGGGGTTTTCATCATATTGCATGAGTCTATCCCTCTACATCATGTCATCTTGCTTAAGGCGTTACTCTGTTTTCATTAACTTAATACTCTAGATGCATGCTGGATAGCGGTTGATGAGTGGAGTAATAGTAGTAGATGCAAGCAGGAGTCGGTCTACTTGTCTCGGACGTGATGCCTATATACATGATCATACCTAGATATTCTCATAACTATGCTCAATTCTGTCAATTGCTCAACAGTAATTTGTTCACCCACCGTAGAATACTTATGCTCTCGAGAGAAGCCGCTAGTGAAACCTATGGCCCCCGGGTCTATCTTCATCATATTAATCTCCTACTACTTAGTTATTTCCTTTGCTTTTTACTTTGCCTTTATTTTACTTTGCATCTTTATCACAAAAATACCAAAAATATTATCTTATCATATCTATCAGATGTCACTCTCGTAAGTGGCTGTGTAGGGATTGACAACCCCTATTCGCGTTGGTTGCGAGGATTTATTTGTTTTGTGCAGGTACGAGGGACTCGCGCGTAGCCTCCTACTAGATTGATACCTTGGTTCTCAAAAACTGAGGGAAATACTTATGCTACTTTGCTGCATCATCCCTTCCTCTTCGGGGAAAACCAGCGCAGTGCTCAAGAGGTAGCAAGAAGGATTTCTGGCGCCGTTGCCGGGGAGGTCTACGCAAAAGTCAACATACCAAGTACCCATCACATACCCTTATCTCCCGCATTACATTATTTGCCATTTGCCTCTCATTTTCCTCTCCCCCACTTCACCCTCGTTTTATTCGCCCTCTCTCTCTCTATTCGCCTCTTTTTGCCCGCTTGCTTTTTGTTTGCTTGTGTGTTAGTTCGTTTGCTTGTCATTATAGCTAGTCCCTTATCTTCTCCGTTATCTCCTGAGAGTGAAATTCTAAATTTTAAGCAAAGGGAGGGAGAAAATCTAAAAGATGCTTGGTATAGAATTTGCAATGCTCAAAATAGATCTACCAGGAAGCAATCTACTTCCGTTATTCTTCGCAATTTTTATGTAGGCATAATTCCCTAGCACAGATATATCCTTGATACTATTACCGGAGGGAACTTCTTGGGTAGCCATACTTTTGATTCTTATAATGTTATGATAGATTTGTTTGGCTCACCCCCTCTTTTGGTTAATGGAACTGTATTAACTTTGGAGCATGTAATGCAAAGGCTTGAGATTATTGAAAATAAAGTTGCCACCATAGAGTTAATTGAAAATTTGGATAAAAAGATTCACAACCGAATCTCTCAATATGGATCTAAAGTAGGAGTCACTTTGAAAAATATTAAAGAGAAAGAACCCATAGTTAATGAGAAAATAAATCACGATTCCACTAGAATTGATAAACTTGAGGATATTATTACCAACTTGGGAACCGCTTTTTCTTCCGTAAAGAACACTCCAAGTCCTCCCGCTAAAATTGCCAAGCTTATGTATGTTCCTAAGAATAAGGGTGAATCCTCTAGTAAGGAAACTGCGGATCTCAAATCTATAAGTGTTCATCCCAATCTTTTTGCTATCATTAAGGAACCATTTATTACAAATGTTTTTTTCGATATTTTGCCTAAAAATTTGATAATCAATAAAAAGGAAGAAATTCCTAAAGATGGTAGATGCCTCATTGAAGAATTTCCTACCAAACATGGCAATACCTAGATCTATCCTTGCTTGTTATGCTTAGCTAGGGGCGTTAAACGATAGCGCTTGTTGGGAGGCAACCCAATTTTATTTTTATTCCTTGCTTTTGGCTCCTGTTTAGTAATAAATAATTTATCTAGCCTCTGTTTTGGTTGTGTTTTTTGTGTTTAATTAGTGTTTGTGCCAAGTAGAACCGTTGGGAAGACTTCTTGTTACACTTTCTGTAAAAAAAAACAGAAACTTTAGCGCTCACGAGAACTGCTGCCATTTTTATTTGGAAAGTGCTATTTAGTTAATTATTTTTGAAGATGATTAATAGATAAATTTCTCACGTCCAGAAATTTATTTTATAATTTTTGGGGTTTCAGATCTTGTGCTAGCTACAGATTACTACGGACTGTTATGTTTTTGACAGATTCTGTTTTTCGTTTGTTGTTTGCTTATTTTGATGAATCTATGACTAGTAAAATAGTTTATAAACCATAGAGAAGTTGGAATACAGTAGGTATAACACCAATATAAATAAAGAATGAGTTAATTACAGTACCTTGAAGTGGTCTTTTATTTTCTTTCGCTAACGGAGCTCACGAGATTTTCTACTTTAATTTTTGTGTTGTGAAGTTTTCAAGTTTTGGGTAAAGATTTGATGGATGAACAAGGAGTGGAAAGAGCCTAAGATTGAGGATTCCCATGGCACACCCAAGATAATCTAAGGACACCTAAGAGCCAAAGCTTGGGGATGCCCCGGAAGGCATCCCCTCTTTCGTCTACTTCTATCGGTAACTTTACTTGGAGTTATATTTTTATTCGCCACATGATATGTGTTTTGCTTGGAGCGTCTTGTATGATTTGAGTCTTTAATTTTTAGTTTACCACAACCATACTTGCTGTACACACCTTTTCAGAGAGCCATACATGATTTGTAATTTGTTAGAATACTCTATGTGCTTCGCTTATATCTTTTGAGTTATATAGTTTTGCTCTAGTACTTCACTGATATCTTTTAGAGCACGGTGGTGGATTTGTTTTATAGAAACTATTGATCTCTCATGCTTCACTTAGATTATTTTGAGAGTCTTAAATAGCGTGGTAATTTGATTAAAATCCTAATATGCTAGGTATTCAAGATTAGTAAAAAATATGAGTGTTTTGAATACTAAGAGAAGTTTGATGCTTGATGATTGTTTTGAGATATGGAGGTAACAATATGAAAGTCGTGCTAGTTGAGTAGTTGTGAAATTGAGAAATACTTGTGTTGAAGTTTGCAAGTCCCATAGCATGCACGCATGGTGAACATTATGTAACAAATTTGAAACATGAGGTGTTATTTGATTGTCTTCCTTATGAGTGGTGGTCGGGGACGAGCGATGGTCTTTTCCTACCAATCTATCCCCCTAGGAGCATGCGCGTAGTGCCGAGGTTTTTGATAACTTGTAGATTTTTCAATAAGTATGTGAGTTCTTTATGACTAATGTTGAGTCCATGGATTATACGCACTCTCACCCTTCCATCCTTGCTAGCCTCTTCGGTACCGTGCATTGCCCTTTCTCACATCGAGAGTTGGCGCAAACTTCGCCGGTGCATCCAAACCCCGTGATATGATACACTCTTTCACACATAAACCTCCTTATATCTTCCTCAAAACAGCCACCATACCTACCTATTATGTCATTTCCATAGCCATTTCGAGATATAATGCCATGCAACTTTCCACCATTCCGTTTATCATGACACATTCATCATTGTCATATTGCTTAGCATGATCATCTAGTTGACATAGTATTTGTGGAAAAGCCACCGTTCATAATTCTTTCATACATGTCACTCTTGTTCCATTGCATATCCCGGTACACTGCCGGAGGCATTCATATAGAGTCATCTTTTGTTCTAGTATCGAGTTGTAATCATTGAGTTGTAAATAAATAGAAGTGTGATGATCATCATTTTTTAGAGCATTGTCCCAAGTGAGGAATATAAAAAAAGGGGAGAAAGGCCATAAAAAGATAAGGCCCAAAAAAATGAGAGAAAAAGAGAGAAGGGACAATGTTACTATCCTTTGCCACACTTGTGCTTCAAAGTAGCACCGTAATCTTCATGATAGAGAGTCTCTTGTTTTGTCATTTTCATATACTAGTGGGAATTTTTCATTAAAGAACTTGGCTTGTATATTCCAACAATGGTGAGCAATCAAGTTGGATGCACACCCACTTAGTTTCTTTTGTTGAGCTTTCATACATTTATAGCTCTAGTGCATCCGTTGCATGGCAATCCCTACTCCTTGCATTAACATCAATCGATGGGCATCTCCATAGCCCATTGATTAGCCTCGTTGATGTGAGACTTTCTCCTTTTTTGTCTTCTCCACATAACCCCCCTCATTATATTCTATTCCACCCATAGTGCTATGTCCATGGCTCGTGCTCATATATTGCGTGAAAGTTTATAGGTTTGAGATTACTAAAGTATGAAACAATTGCTTGGCTTGTCATCGAGGTTGTGCATGATGAGAGCATTCTTGTGTGACGAAAATGAAACATGACTAAACTATATGATTTTTTAGGGATGAACTTTCTTTGGCCATCTTATTTTGAGAAGACATAATTGCTCAGTTAGTATGCTTGAAGTATTACTATCTTTATGTCAATATGAACTTTTGTCTTGAATCTTTCCGATCTGAATATTCATACCACAATTAAGAAGAATTGCATTAAAATTATGCCAAGTAGCACTCCGCATCAAAAATTCTGTTTTTATCATTTACCTACTCGAGGACGAGCAGGAATTAAGCTTGGGGATGCTTGATACGTCTCCAACGTATCTATAATTTTTGATTGCTCCATGCTATATTATCTACTGTTTTGGACATTATTGGGCTTTATTATCAACTTTTATATTATTTTTGGGACTAACCTATTAACCGGAGGCCCAGCCCAGAATTGTTGTTTTTTGCCTATTTTAGGGTTTCAAAGAAAAGGAATATCAAACGGAGTCCAAACGGAATGAAACCTTCGGGAACGTGATTTTCTCAACGAACAAGACCAGGGAGACTTGGACCCTACGTCAAGACACAAAAGAGGAGGCCACGAGGTAGGGGGCGCGCCTACCCCCAGCGGGCGCGCCCTCCACCCTCGTGGGCCCCCTGTTGCTCCACCGACGTACTCCTTCCTCCTATATATACCTACGTACCCCCAAACGATCAAAAACGGAGCCAAAAACCTAATTCCACCGCCGCAACTTTTTGTATCCACGAGATCCCATCTTGGGGCCTGTTTCAGAGCTCCACCGGAGGGGGCATCGATCACGGAGGGCTTCTACATCAACACCATAGCCCCTCCGATGAAGTGTGAGTAGTTTACCTCAGACCTACGGGTCCATAGTTATTAGCTAGATGGCTTCTTCTCTCTTTTTGGATCTCAATACAATGTTCTCCCCCTCTATTGTGGAGAACTATTCGATGTAATATTCTTTTTGCTGTGTGTTTGTTGACACCAATGCATTGTGGGTTTATGATCAAGTCTATCTATGAACAATATTTGAATCTTCTCTGAATTCTTTTATGTATGATTGGTTATCTTTGCAAGTCTCTTCGAATTATCAGTTTGGTTTGTCCTACTAGATTGATCTTTCTTGCAATGGGAGAAGTGCTTAGCTTTGGGTTCAATCTTGTGGTGTCCTTTCCCAGTGACAGTAGGGGCAGCAAGGCACGTATTGTATTGTTGCCATCGAGGATAACAAGATGGGGTTTTCATCATATTGCATGAGTCTATCCCTCTACATCATGTCATCTTGCTTAAGGCATTACTCTATTTTCCTTAACTTAATACTCTAGATGCATGCTGGATAGCGGTCGATGAGTGGACTAATAGTAGTAGATGCAGGCAGGAGTCGGTCTACTTGTCTCGGACGTGATGCCTATATACATGATCATACCTAGATATTCTCATAACTATGCTCAATTCTGTCAATTGCTCAACAGTAATTTGTTTACCCACCGTAATACTTATGCTCTCGAGAGAAGCCACTAGTGAACCTATGCCCCCCGGGTCTATCTTCCATCATATTAATCTTCCGTCAACAAGCTAGGTATTAATCTTCCGGGTTGATAGAAAAGCGAATAATTATGAGAATATCTAGGTATGATCATGTATATAGGCATCACGTCTGTGACAAGTAGACCGACTCCTGCCTGCATCTACTACTATTACTCCACACATCGACCGCTATCCAGCATGCATCTAGAGTATTAAGTTCAAAAGAACAGAGTAACGCTTTAAGTAAGATGACATGATGTAGAGGGATAAACTCATGCAATATGATATAAAAACCCCATCTTGTCATCCTCGATGGCAACAATACAATACGTGCCTTGCTGCCCCTACTGTCACTTGGAAAGGACACCGCAAGATTGAACCCAAAGCTAAGCACTTCTCCCATTGCAAGAAAGATCAATCTAGTAGGCCAAACCAAACTGATAATTTGAGGAGATTTGCAAAGATAACCAATCATACATAAAAGAATTTAGAGAAGATTCAAATATTGTTCATAGATAAACTTGATCATAAACCCACAATTCATCGGTCTCAAGAAACACACCACAAAATAAGGTTACATCGAATAGATCTCCACGAGAGAGGGGGAGAACATTGTATTGAGATCCAAAAAGAGAGGAGAAGCCATCTAGCTAATAACTATGGACCCGAAGGTTTGAAGTAAACTACTCACACATCATCGGAGAGGCTATGGTGTTGATGTAGAAGCCCTCCGTGATCGATGTCCCCTTCGGCGGAGCTCCGGAAAAGGCCCCAAGATGGGATCTCACGGGTACAGAAGGTTGCGGCGGTGGAATTAGGTTTTTGGCTCCGTATCTGGTAGTTTGGGGGTACGCAGGTATATATAGGAGGAAGAAGTACGTTGGTGGAGCAACATGGGCCCCATGAGGGTGGAGGGCGCGCCTGGGGGGGTAGGCGCGCCCCCCTATCTCGTGCCTTCCTGGTTGCTTTCTTAACATAGGGTCCAAGTCCTCTGGATCACGTTCATTCCAAAAAATTACGTTACCGAAGGTTTCATTCTGTTTGGACTCCGTTTGATATTCTTTTTCTGCGAAACTCTGAAGTAGGCAAAAACAACAATTCTAGGTTGGGCCTTTGGTTAATAGGTTAGTCCCAAAAATAATATAAAAGTGTATAATAAAGCCCAATAATGTCCAAAACAGAATATAATATAGCATGGAACAATAAAAAATTATAGATACATTGGAGACGTATCAAGCATCCCCAAGCTTAATTCTTGCTCGTCCTCGAGTAGGTAAATGATAAAAATAGAATTTTTGATGTACAATGCTACTTGGCATAATTTCAATGTAATTCTCTTAATTGTGGTATGAATATTTAGATCTGAAAGATTCAAGACAAAAGTTTAATATAGAAATAATAATACTTCAAGCATACTAACTAAGCAATTATGTCTTCTCAAAATAACATGGCCAAAGAAAGTTATCCCTACAAAATCATATAGTCTTGCTATGCTCTATCTACACCACACAAAGTATTTAAATCATGCACAACCCCGATGACAAGCCAATCAATTGTTTCATACTTTTGGTGTTCTCAAACTTTTTCAATCTTCATGCAATACATGAGCGTGAGCCATGGACATAGCACTATATGTGGAATAGAATGGTGGTTGTGGAGAAGACAAAAAGGGAGAAGATAGTCTCACATCAACTAGGCGTATCAACGGGCTATGGAGATGCCCATTAATAGATATCAATGTGGGTGAGTAGGGATTGTCATGCAACGGATGCACTAGAGCTATAAGTGTATGAAAGCTCAACAAAAGGAACTAAGTGGGTGTGCATCCAACTCGCTTGCTCACGAAGACCTAGGGCATTTTGACGAAGCCCATCATTGGAATATACAAGCCAAGTTCTGTAATGAAAAATTCCCACTAGTATATGAAAGTGATATCATAGGAGACTCTCTATCATGAAGATCATGGTGCTACTTTGAAGCACAAGTGTGGTAAAAGGATAGTACGTAGCATTGTCCCTTCTCTCTTTTTCTCTCATTTTTTTATTTGGGCCTTCTCTCTTTCTTTTTTATGGCCTTTTTTATTTAATCTGGAGTCTCATCCCGACTTGTGGGGGAATCATAGTCTCCATCATCCTTTCCTCACTTGGGACAATGCTCTAAAAATGATGATCATCACACTTTTATTTACTTACAACTAAAGAATTACAACTCAATACTTAGAACAAAATATGTCTCTATGTGAATGCCTTCGGCGGTGTACCGGGATGTGCAATGATGCAAGAGTGACATGTATGAAAGAATTATGAACGGTGGCTTTGCCACAAATACAATGTCAACTACATGATCATGCAAAGCAACATGACAATGATGAAGCGTGTCATAATAACGGAACACTGGAAAGTTGCATGGCAATATATCTCGTAATGGCTATGTAAATGCCATAATAGGTAGGTATGGTAGCTGTTTTGAGGAAGGTATTTGGTGGGTTTATGGTACTGACGAAAGTTGCGCGATACTAGAGAGGCTAGCAATGGTGGAAGGGTGAGAGTGCGTATAATCCATGGACTCAACATTAGTCATAAAGAACTCACATACTTATTGCAAAAATCTATTAGTTATCAAAGCAAAGAATTACGCGCATTCTCCTAGGGGGATAGATTGGTAGGAAAATACCATCGCTCGTCCCCGACCGCCACTCATAAGGAAGACAATCAATAAATAAATCATGCTCCGACTTCATCACATAACGGTTCACCATACGTGCATGCTACGGGAATCACAAACTTCAACACAAGTATTTCTCAAATTCACAACTACTCAACTAGCATGACTCTCATATCACCATCTCCATATCTCAAAACAATGATCAAGTATCAAACTTCTCATAGTATTCAACACCCTCATAAGAGAAAAAAATTACTAGTCTCGAATACTTAGCATATTAGGATCAATTTCCCAATTTAAGAAAATTACCATGCTGTTTAAGACTATCAAAATAATAAGTGAAGCATGAGAGGACAATAGTTTCTATAAAACAAATCCACCACCATGCTCTAAAACATATAAGTGAAGCGTTAGAGCAAAAACTATATAACTCAAAAGATATAAGTGAAGCACATAGAGTATTCTAATAATTTTCAAATCATGTGTGTTTGTCTCAAAAGGTGTGTACAGAAAAGATGGTTGTGGTAAACTAACAAATAAAGACTCAAATAATACAAGACGCTCCAAGCAAAACACATATCATGTGGTGAATAAAAATATAGCTCCAAGTAAAGTTACCGATAGACGAAGACGAAAGAGGGGATGCCTTCCGGGGCATCCCCAAGATTAGGATTTTGGGTGTCCTTAAATTTTACCTTGGGGTGCCATGGGCATCCCCAAGATTAGGCTCTTGCCACTCCTTGTTCCATAATCCATCAAAACTTAACCCAAAACTTGAAAACTTCACAACACAAAACTCAAAATAGAAAATCTCGTGAGCTCCGTTAGCGAAAGAAAACAAAACACCACTTCAAGGTACTGTAATGAAATCATTATTTATTTATATTGGTGTTAAACCTACTGTATTCCAACTTTTCTGTGGTTTATAAACTATTTTACTAGCCATAGATTCATCAAAATAAGCAAACAACACACGAAAATCAGAATCTGTCAAAAACAGAACAGTCTGTAGTAATCTGTAGCTAACGCAAGTTCTGGAACCCCAAAAATTCTAAAATAAATTTCTGGACGTGAGGAATTTATATGTTAATCATGTGCAAAAAGAATTAACTAAATATAAATTTTCAAATAAAAATGGCAGCAATTCTCGTGAGCGCTAAAGTTTCTGTTCTTTACAGCAAGATCAAAAAGACTTTCCCCAAGTCTTCCCAACGGTTCTACTTGGCACAAACACTAATTAAACACAAAAAACATAACCAAAACAGAGGATAGATAAATTATTTATTACTAAACAGGAGCAAAAGCAAGGATTAAAAATAAAATTGGGTTGCCTCCCAACAAGCGCTATCGTTTAACGCCCCTAGCTAGGCATAAAAGCGAAGATAGATCTAGGTATTGCCATCTTTGGTAGGCAATCCATAAGTGGCTCTCATAATAGATTCATATGGTAATTTAATTTAATTTCTAGGGAAGTGTTCCATGCCTTTCCTTAATGGAAATTGGAATCTAATATTTCCTTCCTTTATATCAATAATTACACCAATCATTCAAAGGAAAGGTCTACCAAGAATAATAGGACATGAAGCATTGCAATCTATGTCAAGAAAAATAAAATTTACGGGCACATAATTCCTATTTGAAACAATAAGAACATCATTAATTCTTCCAATAGGTTTCTTAATGGTGGAATTACAAGGTGCAAGTTTAAAGAGCAATCATCAAAATCACGGAAACCTAGCAAATCACACAAAGTCTTTGGAATCGTGGAAACACTAGCACCCAAATCACACAAAGCATAGCATTCATGATCTTTAATTTTAATTTTAATAGTAGGTTCCCACTCATCATAAAGTTTTCTAGGGATAGAAACTTCCAACTCAAGTTTTTCTTCATAAGATTGTATCAAAGCATCAACGATATGTTTAGTAAAGGCTTTATTTTGACTATAAGCATGTGGAAAATTTAGCACGGATTGCAACAAGGAAATATAATCTATCAAAGATTAATTATCATAATTAAATTCCTTGAAATCCAAAATAGTGGGTTCATTAATATTTAAAGTTTTGACCTCTTCAATCCCACTTTTAACAATTTTAGCATCAAGATCTAAAGACTCCGAATTTTTGGAACGCCTTCTAGGTAAAGGTGGATCATATTCAGTCCCATCATTATCAGGATTCATATTTCAAAACAAAGATTTAATAGGGGACACATCAATAACTTTTAGATCTTCATATTTATTATCATGAAAACTAGAAGAACACGCTTTTATAAAGCAATCTTTCTTAGCACGCATCCTAGCGGTTCTTTCTTTGCACTCATCAATGGAAATTCTCATGGCTTTGAGAGACTCATTGATATCATGCTTAGGTGGAATAGATCTAAGTTTCAAAGAATCAACATCAAGAGAAATTCTATCAATGTTCCTAGCCAATTCATCAACTTTAAGCAATTTTTCTTCAAGCAAAGATTGAAGTTCTTTTGCGAATTCATAAACTCCTTAACACTAGTCTCAAATTCAGAGGGAACCTTACTAAAATTTCCATAAGAATTGTTGTAGGAATTACCATAATTATTAGAGGAATTACTAGGGTACGGCCTAGGATTAAAATTACCTCTATATGTGTTGTTACCAAAATTATTCCTACCGACAAAATTCACATCTATAGATTCATTATTATTCTCAATCAAAGTAGACAAAGGAATATCATTAGGATCAGTAGGAGCACTCTTATTAGCAAACAATTTCATAAGTTCATCCATCTTTCCACTCAAAACATTAATCTCTTCTATCGCATGCACTTTCTTATTAGTAGATCTTTCAGTGTGCCATTGAGAATAATTAACCATAATATTATCTAGGAGTTTAGTAGCTTCTCCTAAAGTGTTTTCCATAAAAGTGCCTCCCGTGGCCGAATCTAAAAGATTTCTAGAAGCAAAATTCAATCCGGCATAAAAGTTTTGTATAATCATCCAAAGATTCAAACCATGTGTAGGGCAATTACGTATCATTAATTGCATCCTCTCCCAAGATTGTGCAATATGTTCATGATCAAGTTGCTTAAAATTCATAATATCGTTTCTAAGAGAGATGATCTTAGCGGGAGGAAAATACTTAGAGATAAAAGCATCTTTGCACTTATTCCATGAATCAATACTATTTTTAGGCAAATACAAAACCAAGCTTTAGCACGATCTCTAAGCGAAAACGGGAATAGCTTCAATTTAACAATATCATTATCCACATCTTTCTTCTTTTGCATATCACACAAATCAACAAAGTTGTTTAGATGGGTAGCGGCATCTTCACTAGGAAGGCCAGAAAATAGATCTTTCGTGACAAGATTCAGTAAAGCAGTATTAATTTCACAAGATTCAGCATCGGTAAGAGGAGCAATCAGAGTGCTAATAAAATCATTATTGTTGGTATTGGCAAAGTCACACAATTTAGTGTTATCTTGAGCCATCGTGATAAGCAAGCAATCCAACACACAAGCAAACAAGCGAATAAAAAGCGAATGGAAAGAGAGGGCGAAAGGAAAAGAGGGCGAATAAAACTGCAAGGGTGAAGTGGGGGAGAGGAAAACAAGAGGCAAATGGCAAATAATGTAATGAGAAGGATAAGATTTGTGATGGGTACTTGGCATGTCTTGACTTGGCGTATATCTCACCCGCAACAGCGCCAGAAATCCTTCTTGCTACCTCTTGGGCATGCGTTGGTTTTCCCTTCAAGAGGAAAGGGTGATGGAGCAAAGCAGCGTAAGTATTTCCCTCAGTTTTTGAGAACCAATGTATCAATCCAGTAGGAGGCCACGCGCGAGTCCCTCGCACCTACACAAACAAATAAAATCCTCGCAACCAACGCAATAAAGGGGTTGTCAATCCCTTCACGGTCACTTACAAAAGTGAGATCTGATAGATATGATAAGATAAGATTTTTGGTATTTTTATAATAAAGATGCAAAGTAGATAAAGCGAAATAAAAATGGTGCAAGAAATGACGGAAGATTAATATGATGGAAAATAGACCCGGGGGCCATATGTTTCACTAGTGGCTTCTCTCAAGAGCATAAGTATTACGGTGGGTAAACAAATTACTGTTGAGCAATTGATAGAATTGAGCATAGTTATGAGAATATCTAGGTATGATCATGTATATAGGCATCACGTCCGAGACAAGTAGACCGACTCCTGCCTGCATCTACTACTATTACTCCACACATCGACCGCTATCCAGCATGCATCTAGAGTATTAAGTTCAAAAGGAGAGAGTAACACTTTAAGTAAGATGACATGATGTAGAGGGATAAACTCATGCAATATGATATAAACCCCATCTTGTTATCCTCGATGACAACAATACAATGCGTGCCTTGCTGCCCCTACTGTCACTGGGAAAGGACACCACAAGATTGAACCCAAAGCTAAGAACTTCTCACATTGCAAGAAAGATCAATATAGTAGGCCAAACCAAACTGATAATTCGAAGAGACTTGCAAAGATAACCAATCATACATAAAAGAATTCAGAGAAGATTCAAATATTGTTCATAGATAAACTTGATCATAAACCCACAATTCATCGGTCTCAACAAACACAGCACAAAAGAAGGTTACATCGAATAGATCTCCACGAGAGAGGGGGAGAACATTGTATTGAGATCCAAAAAGAGAGAATAAGCCATCTAGCTAATAACTATGGACCCGAAGGTATGAAGTAAACTACTCACACATCATCGGAGAGGCTATGGTTTTGATGTAGAAGCCCTCCGTGATCGATGCCCCCTCCGGCGGAGCTCCGGAAAAGGCCCCAAGATAGGATCTCACGGGTACAGAAGGTTGCGGCGATGGAATTAGGTTTTTGGCTCCGTATGTGGTAGTTTGGGGTACGTATGTATATATAGGAGGAAGAAGTACGTTGGTGGAGCAACGTGGGCCCCACGAGGGTGGAGGGTGCGCCTGGGGGGGGGGTAGGCGCGCCCCCTACCTTGTGCCTTCCTAGTTGCTTTCTTGACGTAGGGTCCAAGTCCTTTGGATGACGTCCATTCCAAAAATCACGTTCCCGAAGGTTTCATCCCGTTTGGACTCCGTTTGATATTCTTTTTCTGCAGAACTTTGAAATAGGCAAAAAACAACAATTCTGGGCTGGGCCTCCGGTTAATTGGTTAGTCCCAAAAATAATATAAAAGTGTATAATAAAGCCCAATAATGTCCAAAACATAATATAATATAGCATGGAACAATAAAAAATTATAGATACATTGGAGACGTATCAGTGTCCGGTTGACACGTTTTGCTCATGTGTACAAGGTGAGTGTTAGCAATCATAGAAGACTATATGATGGTTGAGTATGTGGAGCTCTTACTTAAACTCTATTGAATAAGTTGAATTGCAATTGCTTGGTGACTAAGAACATAGGTTGTTGAGTTTCAAGAGAGTTCCTTGTTTGAACCTTAACATGTGAATTGGTTGCCACTATAACATCAGAAAGAATTGTTGTTATGATGCTAGGAAAAGTGGTTGAAATTATCATTGATCAAACTTATGCACTTTGCTAGCATTCACACTTCATAAATTATTTCTTTTATTATTTACCTACTCGAGGACGAGTAGGAATTAAGCTTGGGGATGCTGATATGTCCCCAACGTATCTATAATTTATGAAGTATTCATGTTGTTATTTTATCATTCTTGGATGTTTTACAATCATTTTATAGCAACTTTATATCATTTTTTGGGACTAACCTATTGACCCGGTGCCAGTTGTTGTTTTTTGCTTGTTTTTTACATCACAGAAAATCAATATCAAACGGAGTCCACACACCGCGAAACTTTTTGCAGATTTTTTATGGACCGGAAGAAACCCAATGGGCCAGAGCTGCACCTCGGGGGTGCCCCGAGGGGGGCACAATCCACAAGGGCGCGCCAGGGCCCCCTAGCGCGCTGAGGTGGGTTGTGCCCACCTCGTTGGCCTCCCGTAGCCCTTCTTTGCACTACAAATTCCCAAATATTACGAAACCCCTCGGGGTTAACCTAGTGTAACATCCCAATTTTCAATTTGGATGTTTATAATAGATCATTCATATGCATCCATGATTTATGCATTTTTGCCCCATTTGTTTTATTTGATTTTTGATCCAAGGAACTTTGAGCAACTCAAGGACCAAAGAGAGAGTTGGAAGTTTCCCTAAAAACCAATTTTGAATTTTTTCGAAGTTGGGAGTTTGGATCAAATTTGGTTTCACAAAAAAAATTCATTTCCATTATATAAAAAATATATAAAGAGAGAAGATAAAATGACTTCTTCAAAATCAAAAAAGAAAATATTGGAAATTGAATTTGGAACCAAAATATATTTGTTGAGTTTTATTGCAATTTATTTTATTAGCATAGCAAAAAGTTTATTTTTGAAAACTTGCATTTTAGGCCAGATAAAAGTTCACCAGGTCATATATAACACCATACAACTATGTGAATTTTCTGGGATTTTTAGGCTAACTTTTATTTATATTTTCGGTGTTTCATTGCTTCTATAAAAAAAACTTTTTAAAAAACGCAGCCCAGCAGGCCCAGACCCAGGCGCTGTCTCCTTCCTCCTCCTCTATGTACGTGAACACTAACAGAACGTTCATCCATGGCGCCTCTACCTCTTCCTCCCCTCATCTTCCTCTCCCCCGCTCCAAAACGCCTCTGAACGGAACCCCTCGCCTCCCTCGACCCCTCCCATCCCCTGGTGCGCCTCAAAGACAACCATAATGGCCATCATGAGCGCTTGAAACTGCAACCATTAACACATCTCGCCCCACCCAACTCTGGACCTCCCCTTCCCTATATAAAGCACCCCTGGGAGCCCCTCTCACCCCTCGTCCAAAGCCCTCTCCTTCTGGAGTTTTTCCCTCTCTCTAACCTCTCCAATTGCTCGCAGGAGTTCGCGAATTCCGGCGACCTTTCACCGTGTGTACAGGAAGCAATCTACCACCACAACTTGTTTAAGTGGTTCATCTCATCGTCCTCTACACCGCCCCGCACGCATACTTCGCCGAAGCACACCGGAGCCGCCTTCTTCCTCGTCTCCGGCGACAAGTCCGGTGAACACCCATGCCAAATTTTTCTCCTTTTCCAGTATTTTTTTCAATCTCAAATTCTATACCAATTCTTGTTTCTTGTATATCTTTTAGTCTATAGATCTGATTTAGTTGATTCTTTTTCCTACTAGTTCATAGAAATCCCATCTATCCAGAGAACCAAACGAAAAATATTTTTGAAAATTTTAAAATTTTAATTCAAACAGATCTGAATTCAAACTTCGTTAGGCCATATCTCGAGTTTCGTAACTCCATTTTTAGGTGATTCTTTTTGCAAATCGAAGCTCGTAACGTGTACTTTCTGTTAAAACCAAAACATTTATTTTTGCTACTGTAAAAATTATGTTATGTACAGAAACTTTGTTTGGTTGTTTTGGAGTTTTTCGAAGTCTTTCATTTGTTTTCTTTTTGGATATTTGCTTGTATGCTTATGTATGTTATTGCTTGCTTACGTTAGATCATCCGGAGTGCGATTTGCTACCATGAATCTTTACAGTTCAGCGAACATCAGCAAGGCAAGCTCACACTTTGATCATATTTTTCAATACCCAGTTTTTACTATGCGCTAGTTTCACCCTCAAAGATTGCATGAGTGGGATTGGGAACATGTGGTTATGCTTTGTAGTTCATGTGGTAGGAACCTATGACCTTTGATCACCCCGGGAATATTCGTTATATCATATATTGCTTAGCCATGCTCGTAGACGGGGAATGGTATGTGTGATCCATGCAAGTTGCGAGAGTTAATAATTTTGGGATAACCTAAGGTGGCAACTTTAATACACATCTGGGTGGATTGTTTGGGGCACCTGGAGAAACCAGTGCTTGCCCAAGGGGAATCCCGGAGTACCCGTGTGATTACCCTAGGTCCGCCACCCAGGCTCAAAGGGATCATAAGATATTTCATGCCTAGAAACTTTCATGTGCAGCCACAAGCCATTATGGGCTCTGGCATAGTTGAGTAAGTTGTGTGACCTCTTCCCGTGGTAGACTAGCTGATGTAGGGGAAAGTAGGTGTACCGGTCTACCCAGAGTTTGGAGGAAATACTTCAGAAAGGCTATGTCTTGATCTTCTGATCATGGAGGTGGTCGAGTCTTGTGGGGAAAAGTGCGCAAACCTCTGCATATTGTACAAACTAATCATGATTAGCCGTGTCCCCGGTTACGGATATCTTAAGTATCTAGAAGTGAATTATTGGTATATCTCATCACTCTATTTAATGAAATTATTGGGTTACTAATAACTTGGGAATTATTTTGGGATTGAGTTGGAGGAACCTTCTCAATAATGGCATTTTAATTTAATAGTAAATAAAAAATTATTCCTTTGTTGTAGGGTAAAATTGGCTTTATGCAAAAATTAAACTTAGAGCCTCCACCAGCTAAACTTGCATATAGAGTTAGTTCTTTTTTCATTATTATTCTACAGTGTGAAATTGCCAGCATATTCCATGTGCTGACCTATACGGCTGCAACGTCTCATGTTGCAGACTTTTCCGACGAAGATTAAAGGTGCGATAGGTCGTTGTTCTACACTCAGTTTGCCGTGGAGTTGGATGGACTCATTTACCTTTGAAGCTTCCGCAGTTATTTTTATTTAGATGGTCCTTGGCCATATTATTGTAATAAATACTCTTTTGAGAACATCGATGTAATAAAGTGTGATTGAACTTTGTTATAATTCCTCGAGTACCGTGTGTCAGCATACTGATCCAGGGATGACACTTAAGCACGGAGACTTCGATCCATTTTGGGTCGGGTCGCTACAAGATGGTATCAGAGCACACGCTGACTGTAGGACGCGACCACTAGGAAATGGAAAGCCATATGAAGAAAACTTTATTTTACGACTTCCTTAAATATCCATTGGTCTATACTCTTCTCTATTCATTTCTATCTCTTCTCCACTTCAATAAAATAGTAGTTGAACCCCATCACCAAGCTGCTCAGCCCGATGAGACCATGACCTATGAAGGCATCATTGACGACGACGAATAAGAAGAAGCTAGAGTTGACTTTGATTTGAGAAGATTTAGTTCAGACCACCACTACCAAGTTGAGTCCAACGTATGATTTGCGGTAGTATGAAGAGATCATATCTCTTGTGGATATGATCTTATCTGTAGGTTTTGCTTGTGTGGTGTGATCTGTGTGAATTGCTTGATTTGGAGTTTTCCTGCTATCATAAACATATGGGTAGTGATTTCTCTCTTTAGGCCCTTATTCTATTCTAATTTCTCATCCACTCTAAACCGTACTGGATGCCCGCAAATGATCTGGAGGAAATTCAGAAGCAGATTAAGTAATTGTTTGAGAAAGGTCATATTCGACCAAGTTCATCACCTTAGGGAGCCCCAGTGCTTCTAGTTGAGAAGAAGGATGGATCCTTGAGAATGGTGGTAGATTATCGGGCGCTGAATGAGGTGAAGATCAAGAACAAGTACCCTCTGCCAATGATCAATGATTTGTTTGACCAGCTACAAGGAGCAAAAGTTTTCTCTAAGATCGATCTTCGATCAGGATATCACCAGCTAAAGATTCGAGAACATGATATACCCAAGATAGCCTTTACCACGAGATATGGACTTTATGAGTACACGGTCATGTCTTTTGGTTTGACTAATGCCTCTGCCTATTTTATGAGTATGATGAACAAGGTATTCATGGAGTTCTTGGATAAGTTTGTTGTGGTATTCATTGATGACATATTGATTTACTCGAAGAATGAAGAAGAACACAATGAACATTTGCGCTTGATTCTTGAGAAGCTCGGGGAACATCAATTATATGCAAAGTCAGCAAATGTGAATTCTGGTTGAAGGAAGTCGGATTTCTTGGACATGTTATATCAGGAGAAGAAATAGCAGTAGACCCCTCAAAGGTTGAAGCCGTCACTGAATGGAAGGCACCCACCTCAGTCGGAGAGATTCGTAGTTTTCTTGGACTCGCAGGATATTATCGGAGGTTTATTGAGAATTTCTTCAAGATCGCGAAGCCCATGACAGAGTTATTGAAGAAAGACACTAAGTTTGTTTGGACCAACGAATGTGAGGCCAGTTTCCAGGAGCTAAAGAAACGTTTGATCACTGCCCCAGTGCTAATTCTTCCGAATATACGCAAGGATTTCCAAGTATATTGTGACGCTTCTCGTCAGGGACTTGGAGGTGTTCTTATGCAAGAAGGAAGAGTTGTTTCATATGCCTCACGTCAGCTTCGACCTCATGAGCGGAATTATGCAACACATGATTTGGAGTTAGCAGCCGTAGTGCACGCACTCAAGACATGGAGACATTTTCTTATCGGAAATCGTTGTGATGTTTACACGGATCATAAGAGTTTGAAATACATCTTCACGCAGAAGGAGTTGAATCTCAGAAAGAGAAGATGGTTGGAGCTCATAAAGGATTATGACATGAAATTGCACTATCACCTAGGAAAGGCCAATGTTGTGGCAGATGCATTGAGCCGCAAGAGCTATGTCAATACCCTCACGGGAGGAGGATTACCTCGGGAGTTAATTGATGATCTCAGAGATCTCCGATTGGAGATAGTCCCACGAGGTTTTGTTGCTGCAATGGAAATTCAATCCACTTTGTTGGGAAAGATTCGAGAAGCCCAGAAGTTGGACAAAGGAATTGTAGAAATAAAGGAAAGGATGAACCAAGGAAAGGCATAAGGATTTCGTGAGGATGAACATGGAACCTTATGGTTTGAGCAGCGTATTTACGTGCCAAATGACCCAGAGGTCAGGAAATTGATTCTTCAAGAGGCTCATGATTCGCCTTATTCAATACACCCGAGCAACACCAAGATGTATTTGGACTTGAAGGAAAGTTTTTGGTGGACATGTATGAAAAAGGATATTGCCGAGTATGTCGCAGTATGTGACGTATGTCAGAGAGTTAAGGCAGAGCACCAGAAACTAGCAGGATTACTTCAGCCTTTGCCGATACCAGATTGGAAGTGGGACAAGCTTGGCATGGACTTCATTACAGGAATACCCAGGACCCGATCAGGCTATGATTCTATTTGGGTAGTGGTTGATCGCTTGACTAAGGTAGCTCACTTCATCCTCGTGAAAACCACATATACAAGTGCTAAGTTAGCCAAGATATACATGACCAGGATCGTATGTCTGCATGGAGTTCCGAGGACCATCATATCAGATAGAGGAACACAATTTACCTCAAAGTTTTGGCATCAGTTACATGAAACTTTGGGTACCAGGCTGGAGTTCAGTACAACTTTTCATCCACAGACAGATGGGCAGACTGAGAGAGTCAATCAGATTCTGGAGGACATGTTGAGAGCTTGTCCGCTAGATTATGGATCTAGTTGGGATGATAATTTGCCTTACGCAGAATTCTCATATAACAACAGCTATCAAGCTAGTTTGAAAATGGCCCCTTTCGGAGCTTTGTACGGAAGGAGGTGCAGGACACCATTGATGTGGGATGAAGTTGGAGACCGTAAATTATTTGGACCAGAATTAGTTAGAGATTCAGAGGAGAAAGTCAAGCTGATCCGTGACAGACTTAAGGTAGCCCAATCCAGACAGAAGAGTTATGCCGATACTAAACGCAAGGATGTAACCTATGAATTCGGAGATAGAGCATATCTGCGTGTGTCGCCACTTCGAGGAATTAAACGATTTGGAGTCAAAGGAAAGTTAGCACCACGGTTTGTGGGGCCGTACAGAGTTTTAGAACGCATGGGTGAAGTTGCCTACAAGTTGGAATTTCCAGTAGCCTTGTCAGGAGTTCATGATGTGTTTCACGTTTCCCAGTTAAAGAAGTGACATGCAGAGATGGCCGATATTCCTTTGAGAGATACAGTGCCACTGGAGGCCATACATTTGGATAGTGATCTGACCTATGAGGAGAAGCCCATCAAGATTCTCGAGACTGCAAGCAGGGGTTACCCACAGCAAGGTCATCAAGTTTTGCAAGGTTCAGTGGAGTCATCATACTGAGGAAGAAGCCACCTAGGAACGAGAAGAAGACCTCCGACAGGACCACCCACACCTGTTTGCTAGCCAACCCGAATCTCGAGGGCGAGATTCATCTTAAGAGGGGTAGGTTTGTAACATCCCAATTTTCAATTTGGATGTTTATAATAGATCATTCATATGCATCCATGATTTATGCATTTTGCACCATTTGTTTTATTTGATTTTTGATCCAAGGAACTTTGAGCAACTCAAGGACCAAAGAGAGAGTTGGAAGTTTCCCTAAAAACCAATTTTGAATTTTTTTTCGAAGTTGGGAGTTTGGATCAAATTTGGTTTCACAAAGAAAAATCATTTCCATTATATAAAAAAAATAAAGAGAGAAGATAAAATGACTTCTTCAAAATCAAAAAAGAAAATATTGGAAATTGAATTTGGAACCAAAATATATTTGTTGAGTTTTATTGCAATTTATTTTATTAGCATAGCAAAAAGTTTATTTTTGAAAACTTGCATTTTAGGCTAGATAAAAGTTCACTAGGTCATATATAAGACCATATAACTATGTGAATTTTCTGGGATTTTTAGGCTAACTTTTATTTGTATTTTCGATGTTTCATTGCTTCTGTAAAAAAACATTTTAAAAAAACGCAGCCTAGCAGGCCCAGGCCCAGGCGCTGTCTCCTTCCTCCTCCTCTCTGTACGTGAACACTGACAGAACGTTCATCCATGGTGTCTCTACCTCTTCCTCCCCTCATCTTCCTCTCCCCCGCTCCAAAACGCCTCTGAACGGAACCCCTCGCCTCCCTCGACCCCTCCCATCCCCTGGTGCGCCTCAAAGACAACCATAATGGCCATCATGAGCGCTTGAAACTGCAGCCATTAACACATCTCGCCCCACCCAACTCTGGACCTCCCCTTCCCTATATAAAGCACCCCTGGGAGCCCCTCTCGCCCCTTGTCCGAAGCCCTCTCCTTCTGGAGTTTTTCCCTCTCTCTAACCTCTCCAATTGCTCGCCGGAGTTCGCGAATTCCGGCGACCTTTCACCGTGTGTACAGGGAGCAATCTACCACCACAACTTGTTTAAGTGGTTCACCTCATCGTCCTCTACACCGCCCTGCACGCATACTTCGCCGAAGCACACCGGAGCCGCCTTCTTCCTCATCTCCGACAACAAGTCCGGTGAACACCCAGGCCAATTTTTTCTCCTTTTCCAGTATTTTTTTCAATATCAGATTCTATACCAATTCTTGTTTCTTGTATATCTTTTAGTCTATAGATCCGATTTAGTTGATTCTTTTTCCTACTAGTTCATAGAAATCCCATCTATCCAGAGAACCAAACGAAAAATATTTTCGAAAATTTTAAAATTTGAATTCAAACAGATCTGAATTCAAACTTCGTTAGGCCGTATCTCGAGTTTCGTAACTCCGTTTTAGGTGATTCTTTTTGCAAATCGAAGCTCGTAACGTGTACTTTCTGTTAAAATCAAAAACATTTATTTTTGCTACTATAAAAATTATGTTATGTACAGAAACTTTATTTGGTTGTTTTGGAGTTTTTCGAAGTCTTTCATTTGTTTTCTTTTTGGATCTTTGCTTGTATGCTTATGTATGTTATTGCTTGCTTATGTTAGATCATCCGGAGTGCGAAGCTTGCTACCACGAATCTTTACAGTTCAGTGAACGTCAGCAAGGCAAGTTCACAATTTAATCATATTTTTCAATACCCAGTTTTTACTATGCATTAGTTTCACCCTCAAAGATTGCATGAGTAGGATTGGGAACATGTGGTTATGCTTTGTAGTTCATGTAGTAGGAACCTATGACCTTTGATCACCCCGGGAATATTCGTTATATCATATATTGCTTAGCCATGCTCGTAGACGGGGATTGGTATGTGTGATCCATGCAAGTTGCGAGAGTTAATAATTTTGGGATAACCTAAGGTGGCAACTTTAATACACATCTGGGTGGATTGTTTGGGGCACCTGGAGAAACCAGTGCTTTCCCAAGGGGAATCCTGGAGTACCCATGTGATTACCCTAGGTCCGCCACCCAGGCTCAAAGGGATCATAAGATATTTCATGCCTAGAAACTTTCGTGTGCAGCCACAACCCATTATGGGCTTTGGCATAGTTGAGTAAGTTGTGTGACCTCTTTCCGTGGTAGACTAGCTGATGTAGGGGAAAGTAGGTGTACCGGTCTACCCAGGGTTTGGAGGAAATACTTCAGAAAGGCTATGCCTCGATCTTCCGATCATGGAGGTGGTCGAGTCTTGTGGGGAAAAGTGTGCAAACCTCTGCAGAGTGTACAAACTAATCATGATTAGCCGTGTCCCCGCTTACAGATATCTTGAGTATCTAGAAGTGAATTATTGGTTGATCTCATCACTCTATTTAAAGAAATTATTGGGTTACTAATAACTTGGGAATTATTTTGGGATTGAGTTGGAGGAACCTTCTCAATAATGGCATTTTAATTTAATAGTAAATAAAAAATTATTCCTTTGTTGTAGGGTAAAATTGGCTTTATGCAAAAATTAAACTTAGAGCCTCCACCAGCTAAATTTGCATATAGAGTTAGCTCTTTTTTCATTATTATTCTATAGTGTGAAATTGCCAGCATATTCCATGTGCTGACCTACACGGCTGCAACGTCTCATGTTGCAGACTTTTCCGACGAAGATTAAAGGTGCGATAGGTCGTTGTTCTACACTCAGTTTGCCGTGGAGTTGGATGGACTCATTTACCTTTGAAGCTTCCACGGTTATTTTTATTTAGATGGTCCTTGGCCATATTATTGTAATAAATACTCTTTTGAGAACATCGATGTAATAAAGTGTGATTGAACTCTATTATAATTCCTCGAGTACTGTGTGTGTCAGCATACTGATCTAGGGATGACACTTAAGCACAGAGACTTCGATCCATTTTGGGTCGGGTCGCTACACCTAGATTAGAAGTTCCGCCGCCGCAGGGCTTCGTAGCCACCGAAAACCAATCTAGACCCGTTCCAGCACCCTTCCGGAGGGGGGAATCATCTCCGGTGGCCATCTTTATCATCCCGGCAGCCACCACGATGAGGAGGGAGTAGTCCACCCTCGGGGTTGAGGGTTTGTACCAGTAGCTATGTGTTTAGTATTTCTCTCTCTCTCGTGTTCTTGAGATGTCATGATCTTGATGTATCGCGGGCTCTGTTAATATAGTCGGATCATATGGTGTTTTCCCCTCTCTATCTTGTTGTGATGAATTGAGTTTTTCCCTTTGAGATTTCGTGGTTATCAGATTGAATAATTTTATGGATTTGAGAACACTTGATATATGTCTTGCAATTGAATACTCGTGGTGACAATGGGGTATCGTATTGATTCACTTGATATATGTTTTGGCACTCAACTTGCGGATTCCCGCGGTGACATTGTGGTAATCTATGCATAGGGGTTGATGCACGTTCTTGTCCTTGTTTCTCCGGTAGAAATCTTGGGGCACTCTTGTAGTTCTTTGTGTGGATTGAGTATTATGAATATGAATATGCTTTGGTGTTATTCTAGTACGAACTCTAGGATAGATCGAATGGAAAAAATAGCTTTGCGTTATTTTAGTACGAACTCTTGAATAGATCAAACGGAAAGAATAGCTTTGAGGTGGTTTAGTACCCTACAAACAATTCTTATCTTTTGTTCTCCGCCAATAGGAACTCGGGAGTAATCTCATCATAGGCTTGCTGGATGGTGATGGGTTGGATGGGATTTGCCATGTAATCGAGTTAGTTTTGTTAGGGTTTGATCCCTAGTATCCATTATGTTCTAAGATTGATGTTGCTATGACTTTGCTATGCTTAATGCTTGTCACTAGGTCCCGAGTGCCATGATTTCAGATCTGAACCTATTATGTTTTCATGAATATATGTGAGTTCTTGATCCTATTTTGTAAGTCAATAGTCACCTACTATGTGTTATGATCCGGTAACGCCGAAGTGACAATAATCGGGACCACTCCTGGTGATGATCGTAGTTTGAGGAGTTCATGTATTCACTAAGTGTTAATGCTTTGGTCCCGTACTCTATTAAAGGAGGCCTTAATATCCCTTAGTTTCCAATAGGACCCCTCTGCCATGGGAGGGTAGGACAAAAGATGTCATGCAAGTTCTTTCCATAAGCACATATGACTATATTCAGAACACATGCCTACATTACATTGATGAACTGGAGCTAGTTCTATGTCACCCTATGTTATAACTGTTGCATGAGGAATCGCATCCGACATAATTATCCATCATTGATCCATTGCCTACGAGATTTTCACATATTGATCCTTACTTAGTTACTTTTCCGTTGTCACTGTTAAGATTGCTACAAAAACTACTACTGTTACTTTTGCCACCGTTACCGTTACTTCCAAACTATTTTGCTACTAAATACTTTGCTGCATATATTAAGTCTTTCAGGTGTGCTTGAATTGACAACTCAACTGCTAATGCTTGAGAATATTCTTTGGCTCCCCTTGTGTCGAATCAATAAATTTGGGTTGAATACTCTACCCTCAAAAAATGTTGTGATCCCCTATACTTGTGGGTTATCAAGCACCTTTAGGATCGACAAAACCTTCTGGTTGCATCATATACAACTCTTCTTTGAGATATCCAAAGGAATGCATTTTTGACATCATTTGCCAAATTTCATAATCATAAAATGCGGCAATTGCTAACATGATTCGGACAGACTTAAGCATCGCTACGGTGAGAAGGTCTCATCATAGTCAACTCGTTGAACTTGTCGAAAACCTTTCGCAACAAGTCGAGCTTTGTAGACAGTAACATTACCGTTAGCGTCAATATTCTTCTTGAAGATCCATTTATTCTCTATTGCTTGTCTATCATCAGGCAAGTCAACCAAAGTCCACACTTTGTTCTCATACATGGATCCCATCTCAGATTTCATGGACTCAAGCCATTTTGCAGAATCTGGGCTCATCATAGCTTCCTCATAGTTCGTAGGTTCGTCATGGTCAAGTAACATGACCTCCAGAATAGGATTACTGTACCACTCTGGTGCGGATCTTGCTCTGGTTGACCTACGAGGTTCGGTAGTAACTTGATCAAAAGTTTCATGATCATCATCATTAGCTTCCTCACTAATTGGTGTAGTAATCACTGGAACCGATTTTTTGTGATGAACTGCTTTCCAATAAGGGAGAAGGTACAATTACCTCATCAAGTTCTACTTTCCTCCCAATCACTTCTTTCGAGAGAAACTTCTCTAGAAAGGACCCATTCTTAGCAACGAATATCTTGCCTTCGGATCTGTGATAGAAGGTGTACCCAACAGTTGCCTTTGGGTATCCTATGAATACACATTTCTCCGATTTGTGTTCGAGCTTATCAGGTTGAAGCTTTTTCACATAAGCATCTCAACCCCAAACTTTAAGAAACGACAACTTGGGTTTCTTGCCAAACCACAGTTCATATGGCGTCGTCTCAACGGATTTAGATGGTGCCCTTTCTAACATGAATGCAACCATCTCTAAAGCATAACCCCAAAATGATAGTGGAAATCAGTAAGAGACATCATAGATCGCACCATATCTAATAAAGTGCGGTTACGACGTTTGAACACACCATTACGCTGTGGTGTTCCAGGTGGCGTGAGTTGCGAAACTATTCCACATTGTTTCAAATGAAGACCAAACTCATAACTCAAATATTCACCTCCACGATCAGATCGTAGAAATTATATTTTCTTGTTACGATGATTTTCCACTTCACTCTGAAATTCTTTGAACTTTTCAAATGTTTCAGACTTATGTTTAATCAAGTAAATATACCCATATCTGCTCAAATCATCTGTGAAGGTCAGAAAATAACGATACCCGCCACGAGCATCAACACTCATCGGACCGCATACATCAGTATGTATTATTCCAATAAGTGTGTTGCTCGCTCCATTGTTACGGAGAACGGAGTCTTAGTCATCTTTCCCATGAGGCATGGTTCGCAAGTATCAAGTGATTCCAAAAGCCCATCAGCATGGAGTTTCTTCATGCGCTTTACACCAATATGACCTAAACAGCAGTGTCACAAATAAGTTGCACTATCATTATTAAACTTATATATTTTGGCTTCAATACTATGAATATGTGTATCACTACTATCGAGATTCAACAAAAATAGACCACTCATCAAGGGTGCATGACCATAAAAGATATTACTCATATAAATAGAACAACCACTATTCTCTGATTTAAATGAATAACCGTCTCGCATCAAACAAGATACATATATAATGTTCATGCTTAACGTTGGCACCAAATAACAATTATTTAGGTCTAAAACTAATCCCGAAGGTAGATGTAGAGGTAGCGTGCCGACGGCGATCACATCGACTTTGGAACCATTTCCCACGCGCATCGTCACCTCGTCCTTAGCCAATCTTAGTAAGGTACACATCAATAACATGTATATCAAATATACCTTTCACTTTGCCATCCTTCTTATCCGCCAAATACTTGGGGCAGTTCCGCTTCCAGTGACCAGTCCCTTTGCAATAGAAGCACTCAGTCTCAGGCTTAGGTCCAGACTTGGGCTTCTTCACTTGAGCAACAACTTGCTTGCCATTCTTCTTGAAGCTCCTCCTTTTCCCTTTGCCCTTTTTCTTGAAACTAGTGGTCTTGTTAACCATCAACACTTGATGCTCCTTCTTGATTTCTACCTCCGCAGCCTTTAACATCGCGAAGAGCTCGGGAATTGCCTTATCCATCCCTTGCATATTATAGTTCATCATGAAGCTTTTGTAACTTGGTGGCAGTGATTGAAGAACTCTGTCAATGATACTATCATCAGGAAGATTAACTCCCAGTTGAGTCAAGTGGTTGTGGTACCCAGACATTCTGAGTATATGTTCACTGACAGAACTATTCTCCTCCATCTTGTAGCTATAGAACTTATTGGAGACTTCATATTTCTCAATTCGGGCATTTGCTTGAAATATTAACTTCAACTCCTGGAACATCTCATATGCTCCATGATGTTCAAAACATCGTTGAAGTCCCGATTCTAAGCCGTAAAGCATGGAACACTGAACTATCTAGTAGTCATCAGCTTTGCTTTGCCAGGCGTTCATAACATTCGGTGTTGCTCCTGCAGCGGGCTTTGCACCTAGCGGTGCCTCCAGGATGTAATTCTTCTGTGCAGCAATGAGGATAATCCTCAAGTTACAGACCTAGTCCGTGTAGTTTCTACCATCATCTTTCAACTTAGCTTTCTCTAGGAACACATTAAAATTCAAAGGAACAGTAGCACGGACCATTTATCTACAACAACATAGACATGCAAAATACTATTAGGTACTAAGTTCATGATAAATTAAAGTTCAATTAATCATATTACTTAAGAACTCCCACTTAGATAGACATCTCTCTAGTCATCTAAATGATCACGTGATCCATATCAACTAAATCATATCCGATCATCACGTGAGATGGAGTAGTTTTCAATGGTGAACATCACTATGTTGATCATATCTACTATATGATTCACTCTCGACCTTTCTGTCTCAGTGTTCCGAGGCCATATCTGCACATGCTAGGCTCGTCAAGTTTAACCCGAGTATTCTGCTTGTGCAAAACTGGCTTGCACCCGTTGTATGTGAACGCAGAGCTTATCACACCCGATCATCACGTGGTGTCTCGGCACGACGAAATGTAGCAACTGTGCATACTCAGGGAGAACACTTATACCTTGAAATTTAGTGAGAGATCATCTTATAATGCTACCGTCGTACTAAGGAAAATAAGATGCATAAAGGATAAACATCACATGCAATCAAAATACGTGATATGATATGGCATCATCATGTTGTGCCTTTGTTCTCCGTCTCCAAAGCACCGTCATGATCACCATCGTCACCGGCTTGACACCTTGATCTCCATCGTAGCATCATTGTCGTCTTGCCAACTATTGCTTCTACGACTATCGCTACCGCTTAGTGATAAAGTAAAGCAATTACATGGCGATTACATTTCATACAATAAAGCGACAACCATAAGGCTCCTGCCAGTTGCCGATAACTGTTACAAAACATGATCATCTCATACAACAATTTATATCTCATCACGTCTTGACCATATCACACCACAACATGCCCTGCAAAAACAAGTTAGATGTCCTCTACTTTGTTGTTGTAAGTTTTACGTGGCTGCTACGAGCTTCTAGCAAGAACCGTTCTTACCTACGCATCAAAACCACAAGATTTTTTTCAAGTGTGTTGTTTTAACCTTCAACAAGGACCGGGCGTAGTCAAACTCGATTCAACTAAAGCTGGAGAAACAGACACCCACTATGTTGGAGAATGTTGCAGAAAACAAAAATTTTCCTACGGTTTCACCAAGATCTATCTAGGAGTTCATCTAGCAACGAGTGATTAGATGCATCTACGTACCTTGTAGATCGCGAGCGGAAGCATTCAAAGAACGGGGATGAGGGAGTCGTACTCGACGTGATTCGAATCACCGAAGATCCTAGCACCGAACGGACGACACCTCCGCGTTCAACACACGTACGGAACAGCCATGTCTCCTCCTTGATCCAGCAAGGGGGGAGGAGAGGTTGAGGGAGATGGCTTCAGCAGCAGCACGACGGCGTGGTGGTGATGGAGCTGCAGTACTCCGGCAGGGCTTCGCCAAGCACTATGGAGGAGGAGGGGGTGTTGGAGAGGGAGAGGGAGGCACCAAAGATCAAGGTAAGAAGTCCTCCATCTCCCCCACTATATATAGGAGGGCCAAGGGGGGGAGCCGGCCCTAGGAGATCTAATCTCCTAGGGGGTGCGGCCAAGGGGGAGGAATCCCTCCTCCCCAAGGCACCTAGGAGGTGCCTTCCCCTCTTAGGACTCTTCCTCCCTTGAAACCCTAGGCGCATGGGCCTCTTGGGGCTGGTGCCCTTGGCCCATGTAGGCCAAGGCGCACCCCCTACAGCCCATGTGGCCCCCCGGGACAGGTGGCCCCACCCGGTGGACCCCTGGGACCCTTCCGGTGGTCCCGGTACAATACCGGTGACCCCGAAACTTGTCCCGATGCCCGAAATAGCACTTCCTATATATAATTCTTTACCTCCGGACCATTCCGGAACTCCTCGTGACGTCCAGGACTCCGAACAACATTCGGGTTACTGCATATACATATCCCTACAACCCTAGCGTCACTGAACCTTAAGTGTGTAGACCCTACGGGTTCGGGAGACATGTAGACATGACCGAGATCGCTCTCCGGTCAATAACCAACAGCGGGATCTGGATACCCATGTTGGCTCCCACATGCTCCTCGATGATCTCATCGGATGAACCACGATGTCGAGGATTCAAACAACCCCGTATACAATTCCCTTTATCAATCGGTATGTTACTTGCCCGAGATCCGATCGTCGGTATCCCAATACCTCGTTCAATCTCGTTACCGGCAAGTCACTTTACTCGTGCCGTAATGCATGATCCCGTGACTAGACACTTGGTCACTTTGAGCTCATTATGATGATGCATATCCGAGTGGGCCCAGTGATACCTCTCTGTCATACGGAGTGACAAATCCCAGTCTTTATCCATGTCAACCCAACAGACACTTTTGGAGATACCCGTAGTATACCTTTATAGTCACCCAGTTATGTTGTGACGTTTGGCACACCCAAAGCACTCCTACAGTATCCGGGAGTTACACGATCTCATGGTCTAAGGAAAAGATACTTGACATTGGAAAACTCTAGCAAACAAACTATACGATCTTATGCTATGTTTAGGATTGGGTCTTGTCCATCACATCATTCTCCTAATGATGTGATCTCGTTATCAATGACATCCAATGTCCATAGTCAGGAAACCATGACTATCTGTTGATCAACAAGCTAGTCAACTAGAGGCTTACTAGGGACATGTTGGTGTCTATTATTCACACATGTATTACGATTTCCGGATAACACACTTATAGCATGAATAAAGACAATTATCATGAATAAGGAAATATAATAATAATGCTTTTATTATTGCCTCTAGGGCATATTTCCAACAGTCTCCCACTTGCACTAGAGTCAATAATCTAGTTACATTGTGATGAATCGAACACCCATGGAATTCTGGTGTTGATCATGTTTTGCTCTAGGGAGAGGTTTAGTCAACGGATCTGCTACATTCAGGTCCGTATGTACTTTACAAATCTCTATGTCTCCATCTTGAACATTTTCACGAATGGAGTTGAAGCGACGCTTGATGTGCATTGTCTTCTTGTGAAACCTGGGCTCCTTGGCAAGAGCAATAGCTCCAGTGTTGTCACAGAAGAGCTTGATCGGCCCCGACGCATTGGGTATGACTCCTAGGTTGGTGATGAACTCCTTCACCCAAATTGCTTCATGTGCTGCCTCCGAGGCTGCCATGTACTCCGCTTCACATGTAGATCCCGCCACGACGCTCTGCTTGCAACTGCACCAGCTTACTGCCCCACCATTCAAAATATACACGTATCCGGTTTGTGACTTAGAGTCATCCAGATCTGTGTCGAAGCTAGAGTCGACGTAACCCTTTACGACGAGCTCTTCGTCACCTCCATAGACGAGAAACATTTCCTTAGTCATTTTCAGGTACTTCAGGATATTCTTGACCGCTGTCCAGTGTTCCTTGCCGGGATTACTTTGGTACCTTCCTACCAAACTTACGGCAAGGTTTATATCAGGTCTGGTACACAGCATGGCATACATAATAGAACCTATGACTGAGGCATAGGGGATGACACTCATCTCTTCTATATCTTCTGCCGTGGTCGGACATTGAGCTGAGCTCAATTTCACACCTTGTAATACAGGCAAGAACCCCTTCTTAGACTGATCCATATTGAACTTCTTCAATATCTTATCAAGGTATGTGCTTTGTGAAAGACCTATGAGGCGTCTCGATCTATCTCTGTAGATCTTGATGCCTAATATATAAGCAGCTTCTCCAAGGTCCTTCATTGAAAAACTCTTATTCAAGTAGGCCTTAATGCTGTCCAAGAGTTCTATATCATTTCCCATCAAAAGTATGTCATCTACATATAATATGAGAAATGCTACAGAGCTCCCACTCACTTTCTTGTAAACACAGGCTTCTCCATAAGTCTGTGTAAACCCAAACGCTTTGATCATCTCATCAAAGCGAATGTTCCAACTCCGAGATGCTTGCACCAGCCCATAAATCGAGCGTTGGAGCTTGCACACCTTGTCAGCATTCTTAGGATCGACAAAACCTTCCGGCTGCATCATATACAATTCTTCCTTAAGGAAACCATTAAGGAATGCCGTTTTGACGTCCATCTGCCATATTTCATAATCATAAAATGCGGCAATTGCTAACATGATTCAGACGGACTTCAGCTTCGCTACCGGTGAGAAAGTCTCATCGTAGTCAACCCCTTGAACTTGTCGATAACCCTTAGCGACAAGCCGAGCTTTATAGATGGTCACATTACCATCCGCGTTTGTCTTCTTCTTAAAGATCCATTTATTTTCTATGGCTCGCCGCTCAACGGGCAAGTCAGTCAAAGTCCATACTTCGTTTTCATACATGGATCCTATCTCGGATTTCATGGCTTCTAGCCATTTGTCGGAATCCGGGCCCGCCATCGCTTCTTCATAGTTCGAAGGTTCACCGTTGTCCAACAACATGATTTCCAAGACAGGGTTGCCATACCACTCTGGTGCGGAACGTGTCCTTGTGGACCTATGAATTTCAGTAGGAGCTTGATCAGAAGTATCTTGATCGTCATCATTAACTTCCTCTCTAGTCGGTGCAGGCACCTCAGGAACATTTTCTTGAGTTGCGCCATTTTCCAGTTCAAGAGGTAATACTTCATCAAGTTCTACTTTCCTCCCACTTACTGTTGGGTAATGTAGCAGAAATTCAAAATTTTCCTACGTGTCACCAAGATCTATCTATGGAGAAACCAGCTACAAGTAGAAGGAGAGTGCATCTACATACCCTTGTAGATCGCTAAGCGGAAGCGTTCAAGTGAACGGGGTTGATGAAGTCGTACTCGTCGTGATTCAAATCACCGATGATCAAGTGCCGAACGCACGGCACCTCCGCGTTCAACACACGTACAGCCCGGTGACGTATCCCACGCCTTGATCCAGCAAGGAGAGAGGGAGAGGTTGAGGAAGACTTCATCCAGCAGCAGCACAATGGTGTGGTGGTGGTGGAGGAGCGTGGCAATCCTGCAAGGCTTCGCCAAGCATCACGGGAGAAGAGGAGTACTTGGGAGAGGGGGAGGGCTGCGCCAGAACTTCGTGTTTAGCTCCCATGCGCCTCCCCACTATATATAGGGGTGAAGGGGCTGGTTTCTTGCCCTCCAAGTCCATTGGGGCGTTGGCCCAGGTGGGAGGAAAGAAATCTCATTATTTCCTTCCCCACCGATTGTTATCCCCCCTTTTTAGGGATCTTGATCTTATCCCTTCGGGATATGATCTTATTCCTTCTAAGGGGGGATCTTGGTGCGCCTTGACCAGGGGTGTGGGGCCTTTCCCCCACTACCCACGTCCATGTGGGTCCCCCCATGCAGGTGGGCCCCACTCCGGAACCTTCTAGAACCTTCCCGGTACAATACCGAAAAATCCCGAACATTTTCCGGTGGCCAAAATAGGACTTCCCATATATAAATCTTTACCTCCGGACCATTCCGGAACTCCTCGTGACGTCCGGGATCTCATCCGGGACTCCGAACAACATTCGGTAACCACATACAAACTTCCTTTATAACCCTAGCGTCATCGAACCTTAAGTGTGTAGACCCTACGGGTTCGGGAGACATGTAGACATGACCGAGACGTTCTCCGGTCAATAAAAAACAGCGGGATCTGGATACCCATGATGGCTCCCACATGTTCCACGATGATCTCATCGGATGAACCACGATGTCAAGGACTTAATCAATCCCGTATTCAATTCCCTTTGTCTATCGGTATGTTACTTGCCCGAGATTCGATCGTCGGTATCCAATACCTTGTTCAATCTCGTTACCGGCAAGTCACTTTACTCGTTCCGTAACACATCATCCCGTGATCAACTCCTTGGTCACATTGCGCATATGATGATGTCCTACCGAGTGGGCCCAGAGATACCTCTCCGTTAACACGGAGTGACAAATCCCAGTCTTGATCCGCATAAAACAATAGATACTTTCGGAGATACCTGTAGTGCACCTTTATAGTCACCCAGTTACGTTGTGACGTTTGATACACCCAAAGCACTCCTACGGTATCCAGGAGTTACACGCTCTCATGGTCGAAGGAAGAGATACTTGACATTGGCAAAGCTCTAGCAAATGAACTACACGATCTTTTGTGCTAGTCTTAGGATTGGGTCTTGTCCATCACATCATTCTCCTAATGATGTGATCCCGTTATCAACGACATCCAATGTCCATAGCCAGGAAACCATGACTATCTGTTGATCACAACGAGCTAGTCAACTAGAGGCTCACTAGGGACATATTGTGGTCTATGTATTCACATGTGTATTACGATTTCCGGATAATACAGTTATAGCATGAATAAAAGACAATTATCATGAACAAGGAAATATAATAATAATACTTTTATTATTGCCTCTAGGGCATATTTCCAACACTTACTTCTTTCGAGAGAAACTCTTTCTCTAGAAAGGACCCATTCTTGGCAACAAAGATCTTGCCTTCGGATCTGAGGTAGAAGGTATACCCAGTAGTTTCTTTAGGGTATCCTATGAAGACGCATTTTTCCGACTTGGGTTCGAGCTTTTCAGGTTGAAGTTTCCTGACATAAGCATCGCATCCCCAAACCTTTAGAAACGACAGCTTAGGTTTCTTCCCAAACCATAATTCAAACGGTGTCGTCTCAACGGATTTCGACGGAGCCCTATTTAAAGTGAATGCGGCAGTCTCTAAAGCATACCCCCAAAAGGATAACGGTAAATCAGCAAGAGACATCATAGATCGCACCATATCTAATAGAGTGCGATTACGACGTTCGGACACACCATTACGCTGAGGTGTTCCAGGCGGCGTGAGCTGTGAAACTATTCCACATTTTCTTAAGTGTGTGCCAAACTCATGACTCAAGTATTCTCCTCCACGATCTGATCGTAGGAACTTGATTTTCATGTCATGTTGATTCTCAACCTCACTCTGAAATTCCTTGAACTTTTCAAAGGTTTCAGACTTGTGTTTCATTAAGTAGACATACCCATATCTACTTAAGTCATCAGTGAGGGTGAGAACATAATGATAGCCACCGCGAGCCTCAACACTCATTGGACCGCACACATCAGTATGTATGATTTCCAATAAGTTGGTTGCTCGCTTCATTGTTCCTGAGAACGGAGTCTTGGTCATTTTACCCATGAGGCATGGTTCGCAGGCGTCAAATGATTCATAATCAAGAGACTCTAAAAGTCCATCAGCATGGAGCTTCTTCATGCGTTTGACACCTATGTGACCAAGGCGGCAGTGCCACAAGTATGTGGGACTATCATTATCAACCTTTCATCTTTTGGTACTCACACTATGAACATGTGTAGCATTACGCTCGAGATTCATTAAGAATAAACCATTCACCATCGGAGCATGACCATAAAACATATCTCTCATATAAATAGAACAACCATTATTCTCGGATTTAAATGAGTAGCCATCTCGTATTAAACGAGATCCTAATACAATGTTGATGCTCAAACTTGGCACTAAATAACAATTATTGAGGTTTAAAACTAATCCCGTAGGTAAATGAAGAGGCAGCGTGCCGACGGCGATCACATCGACCTTGGAACCATTCCCGACGCGCATCGTCACCTCGTCCTTCGCCAGTTTCCGTTTATTCCGCAGCTCCTGTTTTGAGTTACAAATGTGAGCAACCGCACCGGTATCAAATACCCAGGAGCTACTACGAGTACTGGTAAGGTACACATCAATTACATGTATATCACATATACCTTTTGCTTTGCCTGCCTTCTTGTCTGCTAAGTATTTGGGGCAGTTCCGCTTCCAGTGACCACTCGCCTTGCAATAAAAGCACTCAGTCTCTGGCTTGGGTCCATTCTTTGGCTTCTTCCCGGCAGCTTGCTTGCCGGGCGCGGCAACTCCCTTGCCGTCCTTCTTGAAGTTCTTTTTACCCTTGCCCTTCTTGAACTTAGTGGTTTTATTGACCATCAACACTTGATGTTCCTTCTTGACTTCTACCTCTGCTGATTTCAGCATAGCAAATACTTCAAGAATGGTCTTTTCCATCCCCTGCATATTGAAGTTCATCACAAAGCTCTTGTAGCTCGGTGGAAGCGACTGAAGGATTCTGTCAATGACCGCGTCATCAGGGAGATTAACTCCCAGCTGAGTCAAGCGGTTATGTAACCCAGACATAGTGAGTATGTGCTCACTGACAGAACTATTTTCCTCCATCTTACAGCTGAAGAATTTGTCGGAGACTTCATATATCTCGACCCGGGCATGAGCTTGGAAAACCATTTTCAGCTCTTCGAACATCTCATATGCTCCGTGTCTCTCAAAACGCTTTTGGAGCCCCGGCTCTAAGCTGTAAAGCATGCCGCACTGAACAAGGGAGTAGTCATCGGTATGTGCCTGCCAAGCGTTCATAATATCTTGTTCTGCAGGGAGAACATGTGCGTCACCTAGCGGTGCTTGTAGGACATAATCTTTCTTGGCAACTATGAGGATGATCCTCAGGTTCCGGACCCAGTCCGTGTAGTTGCTGCCATCGTCTTTCAGCTTGGTTTTCTCTAGGAACACGTTGAAGTTGAGGACTACGTTGGCCATTTGATCTACAAGACATATTGTAAAGATTTTAGACTAAGTTCATGATAATTAAGTTCATCTAATCAGATTATAATGAACTCCCACTTAGATAGACATCCCTCTTCTAGTCATCTAAGTATAACATGATCCGAGTTAGCTAGGCCGTGTCCGATCATCACGTGAGACGGACTAGTCAACGTCGGTGAACATCTTCATGTTGATCGTATCTTCTATACGACTCATGCTCAACCTTTCGGTCTTCTGTGTTCCGAGGCCATGTCTGTACACATGCTAGGCTCGTCAAGTCAACCTAAGTGTATTGCATGTGTAAATCTGTCTTACACCCGTTGTATGTGAACGTTAGAATCTATCACACCCGATCATCACGTGGTGCTTCGAAACAACAAACTGTCGCAACGGTGCACAGTTAGGGGGAACACTTTCTTGAAATTATTATGAGGGATCATCTTATTTACTACCGTCGTTCTAAGTAAACAAGATGCAAAACATGATAAACATCACATGCAATCAAATAATAATAGTGACATGATATGGCCAATATCACATAGCTCCTTTGATCTCCATCTTGGGGCTCCGTGATCATCTTGTCACCGGCATGACACCATGATCTCCATCATCGTGTCTCCATGAAGTTGCTCGCCAACTATTACTTCTACTACTATGGCTAACGCGTTTAGCAATAAAGTAAAGTAATTTACATGGCGTTTCTCAATGACACGCAGGTCATACAAAAAATAAAGACAACTCCTATGGCTCCTGCCGGTTGTCATACTCATCGACATGCAAGTCGTGATTCCTATTACAATAGCATGAACATCTCATACATCACATATAGATCATTCATCATTCATCATTCATCACAACTTTGGCCATATCATATCACAAAGCACTTGCTGCAAAAACAAGTTAGACGTCCTCTAATTGTTGTTGTAAGTTTTACGTGGCTGAAGTAGGGTTCTAGCAAGAACGTTTTCTTACCTACGTGAAAGCCACAACATGATTTGTCAACTTCTATTTACCCTTCATAAGGACCCTTTTCATCGAATCCGCTCCAACTAAAGTGGGAGAGACAGACACCCGCCAGCCACCTTATGCAACTAGTGCATGTTAGTCGGTGGAACCGGTCTCACGTAAGCGTCCGTGTAAAGTTGGTCCGGGCCGCTTCATCCCACAATACCGTTGAAGCAAGAAAATACTAGTAGCGGCAAGAAAGTTGACAATATCAACGCCCACAACAAATTGTGTTCTACTCGTGCAAGAGAACTACGCATAGACCTGACTCTGATACCACTGTTGGGGAACGTTGCAGAAAACAAAAAATTTCCTACGGTTTCACCAAGATCTATCTAGGAGCTCATCTAGCAACGAGTGATTAGATGCATCTACGTACCTTGTAGATCGCGAGCGGAAGCGTTCAAAGAACGGGGATGAGGGAGTCATACTCGACGTGATTCGAATCACCGAAGATCCTAGCACCGAACGGACGGCACCTCCGCGTTCAACACACGTACGGAACAGCCACGTCTCCTCCTTCTTGATCCAGCAAGGGGGGAGGAGAGGTTGAGGGAGATGGCTTCAGCAGCAGCACGACAGCGTGGTGGTGATGGAGCTGCAGTACTCCGGCAGGGCTTCGCCAAGCACTATGGAGGAGGAGGGGGTGTTGGAGAGGGAGAGGGAGGCACCAAAGATCAAGGTAAGAAGTCCTCCATCTCCCCCACTATATATAGGAGGGCCAGGGGGGGCGCCGGCCCTAGGAGATCTAATCTCCTAGGGGGTGCGGCCAAGGGGGAGGAATCCCTCCTCCCCAAGGCACCTAGGAGGTGCCTTCCCCTCCTAGGACTCTTCCTCCCTTGAAACCCTAGGTGCATGGGCCTCTTGGGGCTGGTGCCCTTGTCCCATGTAGGCCAAGGCGCACCCCCTACAGCCCATGTGCCCCCCCGGGACAGGTGACCCCACCCAGTGGACCCTCGGGACCCTTCCGGTGGTCCCGGTACAATACCGGTGACCCCGAAACTTGTCCCGATGCCCGAAATAGCACTTCCTATATATAATTCTTTACCTCCGGACCATTCCGGAACTCCTCGTGATGTCCGGGATCTCATCCGGGACTCCGAACAACATTCGGGTTACTGCATATACATATCCCTACAACCCTAGCGTCACCGAACCTTAAGTGTGTAGACCCTACGGGTTCGGGAGACATGTAGACATGACCGAGATCGCTCTCCGGTCAATAACCAACAGCGGGATCTGGATACCCATGTTGGCTCCCACATGCTCCTCGATGATCTCATCGGATGAACCACGATGTCGAGGATTCAAACAACCCCATATACAATTCCCTTTGTCAATCGGTATGTTACTTGCCCGAGATCCGATCGTCGGTATCCCAATACCTCGTTCAATCTCGTTACCGGCAAGTCACTTTACTCGTGCCGTAATACATGATCCCGTGACCAGACACTTGGTCACTTTGAGCTCATTATGATGATGCATTACCGAGTGGGCCCAGTGATACCTCTCCGTCATACGGAGTGACAAATCCCAGTCTTGATCCATGTCAACCCAAGAGACACTTTTGGAGATACCCGTAGTATACCTTTATAGTCACCCAGTTACGTTGTGACGTTTGGCACACCCAAAGCACTCCTACGGTATCCGGGAGTTACACGATCTCATGGTCTAAGGAAAAGATACTTGACATTGGAAAACTCTAGCAAACGAACTATACGATCTTATGCTATGTTTAGGATTGGGTCTTGTCCATCACATCATTCTCCTAATGATGTGATCTCGTTATCAATGACATCCAATGTCCATAGTCAGGAAACCATGACTATCTGTTGATCAACAAGCTAGTCAACTAGAGGCTTACTAGGGACATGTTGGTGTCTATTATTCACACATGTATTACGATTTCCGGATAACACAATTATAGCATGAATAAAGACAATTATCATGAACAAGGAAATATAATAATAATGCTTTTATTATTGCCTCTAGGGCATATTTCCAACACACTAGCCACCTGTGTGTAAAACACATAGGTAGAACCAGTCTCATGAACACGGTCATGTAATGTTGGTCTGGGCCACTTCATCCAACAATACCGCCGAATTAAAGTAAGACATTGCTAGTAAGCAGTATGACTATTATCGCCCACAACCCTTTGTGTTCTACTCGTGCATATAACATCTAGGCTTAGACCTGGCTCTAATACCCTGTTGGGAAATGCGGTATTTCAAATTTTTTCCTACGATCACGCAAGATCTATCTAGGAGATGCTTAGCAACGAGAGGGGAGAGTGTGTCCACGTACCCTCGTAGACCGAAAGCGGAAGCGTTTAGTAACGCGGTTGATGTAGTCGAACGTCTTCGCAATCCAACCGATCCAAGTACCGAACGTACGACACCTCCGCGATCAGCACACGTTCAGCTCGGTGATGTCCCTCAAACTCTTGATACAGTTGAAGCCGAGGGAGAGTTCCGTCAGCACGACGGCGTGGCGACGGTGATGATGAAGTTTACCGACGCAGGGCTTTGCCTAAGCACTACGACGATATGACCGAGGTGTGTAACTGTGGAGGGGGGCACCGCACACGGCTAAGAGAAACTTTGGTGTGCCCCTCCCATGTATATAAAGGAGGGGGAGGAGGCCGGCCAAGGTGTGGCGTGCCAAGGGGGAGTCCTACTTGGACTCTCGGTCCAAGTAGGATTCGCCCCCCTTTCCTATTCCAAGAAGAAGAAGGGGGAAAGAGAGGGAGGAGAAGAATGAAAGGGGGGCGCCCCCAATCCTAGTCCAATTCTGATTGGGCTTGGGGGTGCGTGCCTCCACCTGGCCGCTGCCTCCTCTCTTCCACTAGGGCCCATGAAGGCCCATTAACCCCCTGGGGGGTTCCGGTAACCCCCCGGTACTCCAAAAAATGCCCGAACCTATCCAAAACTATTCCGGTGTCCAAACATAACCTTCCAATATATCAATCTTTATGTCTCGAACATCTCGAGACTCCTCGTCATGTTCGTGATCTCATCTGGGACTCCGAACAAACTTCGGTACATCAAATCACATAACTCATAATACAAATCGTCATTGAACATTAAGCGTGCGGACCCTACGGGTTCGAGAACTATGTAGACATGACCGAGACACATCTCCGGTCAATAACCAATAGTGGAACCTGGATGCTCATATTGGTTCCCACATATTCTACGAAGATCTTTATCGGTCAAACCGTACAACAACATACGTTGTTCCATTTGTCATCGTTATGTTACTTGCCCGAGATTCGATCATCGGTATCATCATACCTAGTTCAATCTCGTCACCGGCAAGTCTCTTTACTCGTTCCGTAATGCATCATCCCATGGCTAACTCATTAGATACATTGCTTGCAAGGCTCATAGTGATGTGCATTACCGAGAGGGCCCAGAGATACCTCTCCGATACACAGAGTGACAAATCCTAATCTCGATCTATGCCAACTCAACAAACACCATCGGAGACACCTGTAGAGCATCTTTATAATCACCCAGTTACGTTGTGATGTTTGATAGCACACAAGGTGTTCCTCCGGTATTCGGGAGTTGCATAATCTCATAGTCTGAGAAACATGTATAAGTCATGAAGAAAGCAATAGCAGAAAAACTAAACGATCATTATGCTAAGCTAACGGATGGGTGTTGTCCATCACATCATTCTCTAATGATGCGACCCCGTTCATCAAATGACAACACATGTCTATGGCTAGGAAACTTAACCATCTTTGATTAACGAGCTAGTCAAGTAGAGGCATGCTAGGGACACTCTGTTTGTCTATATTTTTTTTTGTTTTCCGTGCAACGATTCCCAAGAGACGGTTGAGGGACTTTTTGTTTCAGGTTGCAGATGACCATGTCGGAATAGGCCGTGAAATACTTGTGTTCATGGAACCAAGTGTGAATGTTGGCCCAAAAGGTTGTGCCCTTTTTCTTAGTGCCATGGATCGGATCGAGGTTAGTAGCCAACCATACATCGCACAACAGCTCGTCCTCCCGCAAGTTGAAGCTTTCTTCTCTACCCTTCTTCTTTGAATCGCCACCAAAATCATCCGGATCATCATCCTCCTTCTCCTCCTGCTGTCAGGCGCCCAATCTAGCTGCTATGTCCGTGCCTAGCTAGGTGTAGTCCTGCTACGTACCGGACTGGGTGTACTGATGCATGCTTAGCTGGGTGTATGTGCCGGATTGTGCGGGCTTTGAGTCATTCACCTGCTCGACCTCATAACAACCTTCTGCTCCGCCTTCCTCGTGGATGATCTCGTACATCTCCCTGGTCGTGTCGTCGTATGCCGGCTCTCCCGCTTTAGGCATATCGGCAAACAGTGTGCGGGAACCCATCTGTTCCACGCCCGTCGTCCGCGTTTGGAGAAGTTGTGTCGATGAACTCTCAAAGAAAAGCAGTGGTGCCGCGTTGACGTCCACGATGAACAGTACGATGGTGACTGCCGGGGATTGCCTACCCAGCTGTTTGGTGGCGTAGTAGTACGGAGGCTGTTCCAGCCATGGCGACGTCTGCACAGTCGGCGAGGGTGGTGGCGCACCGTAGCCCAGCCCCGCCCTCCACCACATCCGTGACCAACACGCCTACCGCCACGTCCGTCACTAGCACGCCTTCCGTCGGCCTTCTCCTTGAGCTTTTCCTCCTTTGCGACCTTTACTTTGATGTGATGATTTTGCTATGTTGCTGAATTGATCTTCTGGGTGAGCATGATGCTCGTATCCTACACCACCTTCGTCTCTTGCAGGGTTTCCTCTGGGTCCACGCGGCGGTTGCGGGAGGAAAGAAGAGTGGGGGAAAAAGGCGAGAATTTGATGGAGAGCGCCGGGATGGAAGAAGAGACTGTGGGATTTTGCTGTTGAAACAGTGCGGCCAATTACAAAAGCGCGGGTTCAGCCTCAGTTTTTGTGGGCCGGGGGTGTTGGAGTCCCATGTGGCTCGTGTGACTTTGAGAGAAAATTATGGTCGGAACTGCTCTACGGACCGATAAAATCGGTGTTGGATGGGTTGTAGTGTGCGGACAGCTGTGTCCGAAAGGATACAAACGGTTTGAGGGTCGGCGTTGGAGATGCCCTAATCTTACAAACATGCACGAGAAACAGAACGACAATTTATATATTTGAGAAAAAGAAACATAACGACAATTTAACATAGCCCAAAATCAGTTGACTGACAGCCCTCCTCTTCTTAGCAAGCGATGCGAAGGGCATTCAGGTCCCGAAGCAGGTTATGGCTGTCGACCCCACATGTCAGCGGGTGAACATGATTGCGTATAAATAAAAGGTCGGAGGCAGGCCGTTTGTGTTGCCATGATAATGCTCGGCTGTTCACTACTACACCAGCAGCAGATGGCAAGTGGGCCAATAAACCAGCCAGATCAGCCTGTCAGTGGGAGGAGGGTAAAGCAGCCGCAAGCGGGACCCACGCGCTAGCGGAGCAAGTGTGAATGGTGGGCGGGACCGTGCCGTCAAGTGCTCGTAGTACGAACGAACGAACCAGCGGCGCCGCCACCACTACCTGGCAAGGCAAGCGTAGTGGCCTGTCCACCAGCCCACCCATGTCAGACGGCCAAGCAAACCGGGTATGCCTCCGTGAGCCGGGTCCACGCAGGTCGGGTGGCGCTGTCAGCGTTATCTATCCCTTTGTCTGCTTCTGCTTACACACAACTAAACAAACATGCTTTCTTTTTCCATTCCTCCACTTATCACCTCCCGTTCGTCGGGCAAGACCGGCCGCGCACGGGAGCGCACCCGCAGGGCAGCTGCTCGATGACGCGCGGGCCAGGGGGTCGCCCGCCCCACAGGTCAGCCTCACAGGCCTGCGTATTTCTGCGGTCAAGGCGGAACCGGCTTGCTTAGCTTAGCGTACCCCGTGGACCGCGCGACGAGACATCCGCACGCCTTTCCATAATAACTGCACGCGTTGCAGGAGGACGCAAGCGATTCGAGCTTACCAAAAATCCTGAAGAACCATCTTTCCAAAAAAAAAAATCCTGAAGAACGGGGGGTAATTAGCGCCCAAACCCCTGACTCTTTCTGTTTCTGGTAAACGAGCCCGCTCCGGTCCCTTTCCTTCCCAGCCCGGGTACGGGGTACCGACCTGCCGTGGGGCGAGAAAAAAAAAGCCGGGGCGGGGGAGTAGCGGCAGGTCGCTGGCGATAACGGCACGCTTAAACTAATGACGTCTCGGCCACTGGGAGGCGTCGAGGCGGGTCAATAGTTGGCTAAAGTTACCCCCGTCCGTCCCGCGTCAGTGGCCATGTCGGATCCACCCACCCACCACCAACACCAGTAGGTGCCCAATAGCTGCTGCTGCTCGGCGACTTTCGTTTCGGCGGCGGCGGAGGGAGGCGGCATGAAGAACTTCTTCAGGAAGCTCCACATCGGGGAGGGGTCCGGGGACGGCGCGTCGTCGCCCGCCCCGCCGCTCCCCCGCAAGGGGAGCGGCGCAGGAGGAGGTGGAGGCGGAGGCGCGGCTCACCATACCCTCCCCGAGCAGCGGCAGCAGCAGCCGCCCTCGGTGGTGTCCAGCTGGCTCGACTCCGTCCCGACGCGGCCCCCGCCCCCGACGCCCCCGCCCCCCGCGGAGGCGGAGGGGTCGGCGTCCGCGTCGCCGGGTGGGGAGGATAGGCGGCCATCGGGGCCGGTGGGCGAGAGGAGGCGCGCGCAGGAGGAGGGAATGGAGCGGAGGCTCTCGCAGGAGGAGGAGGCGCTGAGGGAGCGGCGGCGATCGCGGGAGGAGCACGCGGTGGAGGAGCGGGTCATCAGGGAGTCGTCGGAGGCGGAGGAGAGGAAGCGGGAGAGGGAGAAGGAGGAGGACGACCTCGAGGAGTTCCAGCTGCAGCTCGTGCTGGAGATGAGCGCCCGGGACAACCCCGAGGAAATGGAGATCGAGGTCGCCAAGCAGATGAGCCTGGGCTTCCGCCGCCCCGCGAGCTCCCTCGCCGAGGTCATCGCGGCCCGATACTGGGTCAGTTAGCAATCTAGCCCTGCCTGCTTCCATGATCGGTTTCGATTGTCCATTATGTTTCTCATATCGCAGTTGTGATCATCCATTACGATAATGCTCATTGCTGTGTGCTTCCTAGTCTTCTAGCTAGAGCGCGATGCTGGTTCCTTATTAGATTCGTAACAGTGGGAGCTCTCTCTTGAGCAAAGTGGTAGCTACTTTGGAACACAGAAGATGATATCCACAGGGACCCCAAAACTCCGTAATTGGATGTCATGGCATGTTGAATCCAGCATGAGTAACTAACAGAAGTTGTTTGGTTGCGCCGTAACGAAAACCCATGAATTCAGGGAAATTTCCAAAAGGACTAACCTCTTGATAGGAATTCTTTGGAGTTTGTGTTGCAGGAGAACATCTGATACTCACTTTCATGTATGACTATACGCCACAGTATAATGTCTTGTGTGTGTTCAAGAGTGTGATGCTGGTAGATCCATTATTAGCGGTTGACTGGTAACAGTAGGAGCTCCTTCAGCAAATTAGTTCTTCTATGTTTATACTTATTTGTAATCACTAATTTATTGCTTGATAATGCATGAATCCTATGTCGACTTTGTAAACGGGATTGATGGACCATAAATGAACACAAATGGCATCTTCGATAGGGTTTCTTATAGACCATGTATTGTGGTGTTTCTATATACTCAAATGCTCATTACTTTTATTCTACCCTTGCCATATTCTGATACATGCCAATATATTTGTTCATGCTCCACAGAATTTCAACGCCCTTGGCTATGATGACAAAATAACAGATGGCTTTTATGATCTCTACGTCATTGGGAATGGGCCGGCATCAATAAACATGCCCTCTCTGAGTGAACTGCGAGCACAGCCAGTTTCACATAATAGTGTCAACTGGGAAACTGTATTGGTTCACAGAGGTGAAGATCCTGAGCTTATGAAACTTGAGCAGAAGGCCTCAATCATTGCTGTTGAACTTCGATCGAGAAATTCAGAATTTGTTGGCAATGTTTTGATTCAGAAACTTGCTAATTTAGTTTCTAACCACATGGGTGGACTAATATTTGATCCTGAGAACACGTCAAGAAAATACCAGAATATGATCAGATCCCTGAGAGCACGTATTGGAAGTGTAGTTGTGCCTCTTGGCCAATTAAAAACTGGTCTAGCTCGTCATCGCGCGCTGCTATTTAAGGTCAGTAATTTACAAATATATTAAACATTTTTAGATGGTGGGGCCAATCGTGTCCTATCTTTGTACAAACAGAATTTGCTAAGCATGGATATCTGTTGTAATGTTTTAGTTTGTCACCCTGTAATTCGATGCAGAACTTCATATCAGCATGTTGTTTCACATTGTTCTAATATCAAAATGGATGATAACGTTTCCTCGCTGCTCTATGAAATATATAGATATAATGCAGCAAACCATGAGCGAAACATTTGTTAAAAAATGATCCATCAGTATGCTAACAATTGCTTTGCTGACATGTGCGAACACTGTGCAAGACATTTTTCCAATAGGCACCTCACTGGTGTACTAATAGTCATTTCCTCTTCACACTTGGATGTAGGTTTTGGCTGATAGCCTTCATATCCCTTGTCGACTCCTGAAAGGAAGGCAGTACACTGGATCGGATGATGGAGCTTTGAACATTGTGAAATATGACGATGGAAGGTATTACACCTTTTGCACACACAGTCAGCATTAATGAAATTCTGTAGCACATATAAGCATCTGTTGGGATAATTGTGCTGTGTGTGGTTAGATTTCTTGCTTCACCCAAATGTTAGGACCTAGAAGAAACTAAAGAAGATGCACTAGAGACTTCATAACCTTCTATGCCATGCTGCATTTTGCAGGGAGTTCATCGTTGATCTCGTGACAGATCCTGGCACAGTTATTCCTTCAGAGGGTGCTGTTTTGTCTACAGAATTTGAAGACAGTTCCTACTCAGATAATCATCAGTTAAGCAAAGCTGATACGGCCAATCACTTGGGATCTTCTCACAGTGGAGTCTCAAATTCTGCATGTGATTCCTTTGAGTATGAGCTACTTGACAGAAGATCGACATCAAGCAACGTTGGTCCTTCTGATACAGATGGAGCTGCGACTAGTCAAACAAGAAATCAACAAAATACGATAAGTTCTTTTGAAAATTTATCGGTTAGCACATTCCCAAGTGAAAATAAACCTGTCATCAATGAAAGTAGAGGCACAGAAGAAGCGGTGGCACCAAAGAACAAAGAAAAACCAGTTGGTGCAAATAATTCTCTGTCAAGTTCACCTTCTTCCCCAGAAGTGGGCAGCACTACGGGTTTCCGGAGGATGAAAGTAAAGGATATCTCAGAGTACATGATTCATGCTGCCAGGGAAAATCCACAGTTAGCGCGGAAAATCCATGAGGTCTTACTTGAAAATGGAGTAGTGGCACCGCCTGACTTGTTTTCAGAAGATTCAATGGAGGAGCCAAAGGATCTAATTGTGTGTGATGCCACCCTATTTCAAAGCAAGGATGAAATGAAAAGGAGAATGAATGAGGTTGGATCAAGGGAATATGCTGATCGTGGTCATGGCCCATCACCGTCTCATCGTCCTGGGCATGAACTCCAATCAAAAGTTGTACCTCACCGGGCACTTCTGGACTCACTTAAACCTATCGAGGGTTTGGGTATATACCACCATCCGGATATCCGTGATAACACATCTCCCTATTTTTCTCATTATGAACCTTCGGCACCTCCCCAGGAAACTCCGTCACAGCTCTCAAAGCAATTGCCTGTCACGGCCGCTGCTGTTGCAACTGCTGCAGTGGTAGCGTCTTCGATGGTTGTCGCAGCCGCAAAATCTAACAGTGATATGAAATTTGATGTGCCCGTTGCAGCTGCAGCCACCGTTACCGCAGCTGCAGTTGTTGCAACAACTGCTGCTGTTAGCAAGCAATATGAACACTCGGAGCCTGGTAATCAGCTACTTAGTTTACCAAGCACATCTGAACGAAATGAATCGGTTGAGAAAGCTGCAGATGACTTTTGGGATAAACAGCACACTGAAATTGGTCATGGCCAAGATAATGCTCTAGATCAAGAAAGGGATCCTGCCGAAGTTCCTCGGGAAGCTGAAAGAACCTCAGATAAATCAAGCGGGACAGAAAGTGCAAAATCTGAAGTTACTCTAGACGATGTTGCAGAGTTTGAGATGCAGTTGGAAGAAATTGCAATCGGGGAACGGATTGGCCTTGGTACCGCTCTCTTGATTTATTTACATGAATTTTATCTTAGTCATATTATTTTTTCAGCGGCTGTGTGTAATGATTCTCTGATGTTAGCATAAAATGATTTCAAAGTTTTTAATTTCTGTGCAACCAATTTGTGTTTCAGGATCATTTGGAGAAGTTTATAGAGGTGAATGGCATGGAACAGTAAGTCTTTCAGTTTAAATGTGCTCTTATAGTCTTCAAATTTATTAACTAGTTCCATGTCACTTGCTAAATGAGCAAAGGAAATATAAGGAAGCCAATTTAACTTCTCTTTGTCTATGGGGACTACTGATGTGAAAAAAATGTTGACTCATAACATTGAGACTATAGGTCTCTAATTTTCAGTGTCATTGACATTTATCAATGAGGAAAGTCAGTTAAAATTCTGCAAAAAACGCCATCTTGTTCTTTCTCTCCTCCATAATGTGAAATGCTTGCATTGAGATACAAAGGTAAATAAATAGTGTTAAGTGTTTGAGCCTTGCACCAAAAGGGAAATTTTTACCAGTAGACTTTTGCCACCTGTTGCTTTCTGTTTTCACCCAGACCTTGAATTGAAATGCGATATTTATAGTGACAGACTTCAATAACCGTTCTGGTTAGTTTGAAGATTCCTCATGTTTGCTTTGCATTTTGTGTTAATCATTTAGCAACAACAACAACAACAAAGCCTTTAGTCCCAAACAAGTCGGGGTAGGCTAGAGGTGAAACTCATAAGATCTCGCGACCAACTCATGGCTCTGGCACATGGTTAGCAAGCTTCCACGCACCCCTGTCCATAGCTAGTTCTTTGGTGATACTCCAATCCTTCAGGTCTCCCTTAACGGACTCCTCCCATGCCAAATTCGGTCTACCCCGACCTCTCTTGACATTCTCCGCACGCTTTAGCCGTCCGCTATGCACTGGAGCTTCTGGTGGCCTGCGCTGAATATGCCCAAACCATCTCAGACGATGTTGGACAAGCTTCTCTTCAATTGGTGCTACCCCAACTCTATCTCGTATACCATCATTCCAGACTCGATCGTTCCTCGTGTGGCCACACTTCCATCTCAACATACGCATCTTCACCACACCTAACTGTTGAACATGTCGTCTTTTAGTCGGCCAACACTCAGCGCCATACAACATTGCGGGGTGAACCGCTGTCCTGTAGAACTTGCCTTTTAGCTTTTGTGGCACTCTCTTATCACAGAGAATGCCAGAAGCTTGGCGCTACTTCATCCATCCGGCTTTGATTCGATGCTTCACATCTTCATCAATACCCCCATCCTCCTGCAGCATTGACCCCAAATATCGAAAGGTGTCCTCCTGCAGCATTGAACCGCCGTCTTGTAGAACTTGCCTTTTAGCTTTTGTGGCACTTTCTTATCACAGAGAATGCCAGAAGCTTGGCGCCACTTCATCCATCCGACTTTGATTCGATGGTTCACATCTTCATCAATACCCCCATCCTCCTGCAGCATTGACCCCAAATATCGGAAGGTGTCCTTTTGAGGCACCACCTGCCCATCAAGGCTAACCTCCTCCTCACACCTATTAGTACTGAAATCGCACATCATGCACTTGGTTTTAGTTTTACTAAGCCTAAACCCTTTCGATTCCAAGGTTTGTCTCCATAACTCTAACTTCCTATTTACCCCCGTCCGACTATCGTCAACTAGCACCACATCATCCGCAAAGAGCATACACTATGGGATATCTCCTTGTGTATCCCTTGTGACCTCATCCATCACCACGACAAAAAGATAAGGGCTCAAAGCTGACCACTGATGCAGTCCTATCTTAATTGGGAAGTCATCAATGTCTACATCACTTGTTCGAACACTTGTCACAACATTATCGTTCATGTCCTTGATGAGGGTAATGTACTGTACTTTGCTGGGACTTTGTGTTTCTCCAAGGCCCACCACATGACATTCCACGATATCTTATCATAGGCCTTCTCCAAGTCAATGAACATCATATGCAAGTCCTTCTTTTGCTCCCTGTATCTCTCCATAAGTTGTCCTACCAAGAAAATGGCTTCCATGGTCGACCTCCCATGCATGAAACCAAACTGATTTTTGGTCACGCTTGTCATTCTTCTTAAGCGGTGCTCAGTGACTCTCTCTTCATAGCTTCATTGTATGGCTCATCAGCTTAATTCCACGGTAATTAGTACAACTCTGAACATCCCCCTTGTTCTTGAAGATTGGTACTAATATACTCCGTCTCCATTCTTCTGGCATCTTGTTTGCCCGAAAAGTGAGGTTGAAAAGCTTGGTTAGCCATACTATCGCTATGTCCCCGAGGCCTTTCCACACCTCAATGGGGATACAATTAGGGCCCATCGCCTTGCCTCATTTCATCCTTTTTAAAGCCTCCTTGACCCCAGACTCCTGGATTCGCCGCACAAAACGCATGCTGGTCTCGTCAAAGGAGTCGTCCAGTTCAATGGTAGAACTCTCATTCTCCCCATTGAACAGCTTGTCGAAGTACTCCCGCCATCTATGCTTAATCTCCTCGTCCCTCACCAAGAGTTGGTCTGCTCCGTCCTTGATGCATTTGACTTGGCCAATATCCCTCGGCTTGCTCTCTTGGATCTTGGCCATCTTATAGATGTCCCTTTCGCCTTCCTTCGTGCCTAATCGTTGGTAGAGGTCCTCATACGCTCGACCCCTTGTTTCACTGACAGCTTGCTTTGCGGCCTTCTTCGCCATCTTGTACTTCTCTATGTTGTCTGCACTCCTATCTAGGTATAGGCGTCTGAAACAATCTTTCTTCTCTTTAATCGCCTTCTAGACATCATCATTCCACCACCAGGTGTCCTTATCTTCGCTTCTCCTTCCCCTGGACACTCCAAACTCCTCCGAGGCCACCTTACGAATGCAAGTCGCCATCTTCATTCCACAGATTGTCCACATCCCCTCCTTCCTCCCAAGGGCCCTCCTTAATGACCCTCTCCTTGAACGCCCGAGCTACCTCCCCCTTGAGCTTCCACCACTTCGTTCTAGCGACTTTGGCACGCTTATCCCACTGGTCACAAATCTGAAAGTGAAAGTCTAGCTCTCTCCAGGTATCACCTTACAGTCTAGGCACACACGCCTATCTTCTCTTCTCGAGAGGATGAAATCAATCTGGCTAGAGTGTTGGCACTAAAAGTCACCAGATGCGATTCTCTCTTTCTAAAGAGGGTGTTAGCTACAATCATGTCGTAGGCTAGAGCAAAGCTTAAGACATCTTCTCCTTCTTGATTCCTGATACCATAGCTAAAGCCCCCATGCACCCCTTCAAAACCTGTGTTAGATGTACCCATGTGGCCATTGAGGTCTCCTCCTATGAAGAGCCTCTCGCCAATCGGTACACTCCTAACCATGTCTTCTAGGCCTTCCTAGAACTCCCTCTTGGTGTTCTTGTTGTGGCCTACTTGCGGGGCATACGCGCTGATAACATTGAGAACTAAGTCCCCAACTATCAGCTTGACCAGGATAATCCGGTCCCCATGTCTCTTGACGTCTACCACTCCATACCTGAGGCTCTTGTTGATCAAGATACCTTACGCCATTTCTGTTTGCAGCCGTCCCCATGTACCACAACTTGAAGCCAGTATCCTCCACCTCCTTCGCCTTCTTTCCCTACGAAAATATTTTGGGTTTCATCTCCATAAGAGTGGCTGAGTTTTTACGTTGGTTCGCCAAGCCTATCACAACCCTCCTCCTTTACCCGGGCTTGGGACCGGCTATGTTGAAACAACATAAGCGTAGTTGTGTTAATCATTTAGCAATCCCTTTAATTTTTATATTCTGTTTAATGCCATTTTTAAAGAATAATAAGTTGCTTTGCCTATAGGAAGTTGCAGTCAAGAAGTTTTTGCAACAAGATATTTCGAGCGATGCTCTGGATGAATTTAAAGCTGAGGTAAACTGCTTTCTATATTTGAAATGGCATAAATAGATGTAAGTACAGTGATGTCGGTTTTGTTGGTGTTTATTATGCCTATGTAAGTATGTCCTGATGTCTGTTGTACAGTGCTGTCGGCTTTCATATGCACTCTGAGTGTGCATTTTGTAAGCCAAACGTCGAGGTTTCTGTGAAGTAATCATATTTTTTCTGCGCTGTTGTAAATTGTACTGCATTGCAGTAGAAATTATGTGTAATGGTAGATTTACTGGTTGAGTTTACACCATATTCTCTAGATAATTACTTTCGACAACAGATTCATACTAATTGAGTGCAAATTCAAGCAGGCTATTGCTAGAAATTAAGTCAGTAGCCTGACCACAGTTTGTTTCCTTCATGTGTAGTAATGGTTTAATAAGTTTGTTCTTATGCAGTTATCCTGATAATTGCTTCATGTCTAGGTGCGAATAATGAAGCGGTTACGTCATCCTAATGTTGTTCTTTTCATGGGTGCTATCACTCGGGTGCCTAATCTTTCCATTGTCACCGAATTTCTTCCAAGGTAGCTTTGTTGGTTTAATTTTTTTTATTTGAGACTTATGTTTATCATCATAAGATCATCACGCCACTTGACCATTTGATGCAAAGTTTGACGTATCATGAAGATGTTTTTCTTTTCTGACAACTTCTTTTGAACTAGTTTACTTAAATTTATACGCGGCATGTTGCTCATGGATTTTCTAGAATTCACTGTTTTATGTTAAAATGGAAAATGCTGAAGCAATTGGCACAAAGGAATTAATCAATCATTTATCCTTACAAGTGTCGAATTCTTGAATAATTAGTTTGTTATGATTTTGCTCCGGACAATAATTTTGTTCTATGTTTTCTGGGTCACATTGTTTTGATCTCATCTTCTCGATCATGTAATGTTTTAATAACCTGGCTTGCTTTGTAAGTCGAGCTAATTTAACATTAAGTGAGAGCAGTTTGTAACTCAAGCTAATTTAACATTAAGTGAGAACAGACAAGTATCTCACACATTCCAGAATGCTCGTCAGCAACCCCCTTTAAGGAGCGCACATTAGATTGCTGACAAGTGATTCTATTAAGGATACAGTTATCTGCTCAGAAATAAACATGAAACGATTTGGAGGCTGATATAAATAGTAGAGAACACATGTAACAGCTCCCCCCCCCTCTTTCATCTGTAACTATGTCCGCTTTAGTTCAATAACATTCTTTAAACGAGTTCACAGTATTTACTAATTACTAGGTGTGCTATTGGTATTACAGAGGTAGCTTGTTCCGGTTGATTCATCGACCTAACAACCTGTTGGATGAAAAGAGGCGGTTAAGAATGGCACTTGATGTGGTAAGACCAATACATGCTTTAAATATATCTGTCTGTAAGTTGTTGACAAATGCAGGCAACAAATACAGCTAATATATTGTTTACTAACTTGATTGCGACGGTCTGTAGGCACGAGGTATGAATTATCTGCATAATTGCACACCAGTTATAGTCCATAGAGACCTGAAATCTCCAAATCTACTGGTTGACAAGAACTGGGTTGTGAAGGTAACACACAAGTTCCATTATATCAATGGCATTCTGTCTTCTGTTTTTATTGCAAGCTATATAACCTTTTGCAATTAGGTTTGTGATTTTGGCCTATCAAGAATGAAGAACAATACCTTCCTATCATCAAGATCAACAGCTGGAACAGTAAGCTTGCATGATCCTGCAATTTCTGTATAACTTTTATTTTGTGTGAGCAGTGCTTTAAGCTTTAAGCTACTGCATATTTCCATCTGTGGGAGAGTATAGATGAACTTCTTTCTGCATGTTTAAATTTTGTTGAAGTGTACGAGTTCTCCAGTTCCGGAAACCGTTCTCTCCTCTCTTAATAAACGAATGCCATTGAACGGCTGGGAAGACATCAGAGGAAGCCAATTGCTAAAAACACACACAAGTGACCCCCTTTATTTTTTTTATTTTTGTGAAAAAGTGACCCCTTTTATTATACTAAAGTATTCTAGTTCAAAGTCCACAAATAGCTAGCGCCTAGCGGTGTAGTCACATAGTTCGCTAATGTACTTATGCTAGCGCACGGGATTAAGTGTCTTCGAATTTTGTTGCACTTATATCAGATAATTCTTGTACACTGGCGGAAAACAAAACTTGATTATGTTACATGTAGGCGTTCTTGTTTGCATCTGGGTGGTTCAAGTGCTCTACCATACTTATTACTAAATGTGTGCGTTGGTTTGCAGGCGGAGTGGATGGCACCTGAAGTTTTACGTAATGAACCATCAGATGAGAAGTCAGTCTACTGCTTAAAACCCAGTTCATATGTATTCATGTCTCACATAAATTTGTGCTTGCTGAAATGGTTGTGTATGTTGGCAGATGCGATGTCTTTAGTTACGGTGTCATACTGTGGGAACTTTGTACGCTACAGCAGCCTTGGGAAGGTATGAACGCAATGCAAGTCGTTGGAGCAGTTGGGTTTCAGAGTCGCCGCCTTGATATTCCAGACAACGTCGACCCCGCCGTAGCAGAGATCATAACAAGATGCTGGCAGACGTTAGTATGCCTAATCCTCTCGGTTGCAATTTCAATTGCACATCGTGCCTTCGTAATCGTCATCCGAATTCTTGTTCGGCAAATGTACAATTCCTAGTAGTCTGAATGTTCATGCCTCCTGTATTTGCTGCAGGGACCCAAGGGCGCGGCCTTCATTCGCGGAGATCATGGCTGCATTAAAACCATTACTGAAACCCTTGCCCGCGAGCCAAGCACCAAGGCAGAGAGTACAGCAAACAGACGGGTAAAAGTGAAACGAAGATGAGCAGCTGCCCGGCGTCCATACCTACAGGAATTGTTTTTTTGTACAGCTACACCAAATGCGTGTGCAGAGTAAAGAGCGTGCGTGATGTTGGTCCGTTTGCTTTCCTGTAAAGATGTAAGTTCGTCCCAACAGTGGCATGAGCCGTATTAAGCCCGCCTGTCATCGATCCATTCACGAAGACGGACACTGTCAGACCATGTAACAGTTGAACAAGGAACTGACGTGGCGGTTGGAACAGGGGGCTTTGCTCATACCATCTCTCCTCTCCTCCCCTCCATTTCCCTCTTGTGTTTCCACCAAATGGTGGCTATATGTGCCAACACATGTAATGTAATGCTGTCAGGTGTCAGTCAGAACCAAAAGGAAGAAAAAGATGAAAAGCTTGTTCAGTTTGTGATCTGTTCCGGTTCCCAGGTTCCGGTGTTTCACTGCATACTCTCACCTGCTGCTGTGCTGCTATTTACAGGCAACAAGTACGTGCGTCGTGCCGTTTGCTGCACATCTCGACGGTCGTCAGGCAGCTGCAAATGGAGCGAGAGAAACCATCGGTCCCCGCCAGTCGCCGCGATCCTCGGGCGGGAAAAAGAGAACGCGCGCGACTTCCGCGCCCATCTCGGCATGACAGATTCCCAGCCGTGGAAACTCCCCGAGCGGCCCGCGCGATCCTCTTTCTTCTTCCCGTTTCTGCGTTTCCCGCGCTAGCAGAGCCCGTTCGATCCCTCTCCGGAGCCTCCAGCAGACGCGGACGAACGTGCGCACGGGATGGCGAGCATCTTCTGGGGCGGCGCCCAGGCCGACGAGGTGGCCGACTTCGACGAGCACGACCCCACCCCCTACGGCGGCGGCTACGACATCACCCTCACCTTCGGCCGCGCCCTCCCGCCCTCCGACGAGATCTGCTACCCCATCTCCACCGCCTCCACCTCCTCGTCCTCGTACGACAGCCACGGCGCGGCCGAGCAGCAGCGCAGGAGGCCGCAGGACCAGGACAGCCACGGCTCCGCAGGTCACGGGAGGAGGCCGGAGGAGACACACGGCTCCTCTGCTGGTTACGGGCAAGGGAGGAAGGCGCACGACGACGACGACGACCGGCCCAGCTACGGCCGCAAGAAGAATGTGAGTGCTCATCACGGCCACGGACTTTTGTTACGTTTCGGAATGCTTGGCGAGATGGGCCCACGGACACCGTTGACTCCGTTGCCCTGAGAATCATCTCTTTGCTGTATTTCTTTGTAGGATGACGACGATGACGAGGATAGGCAGCGGCGATACAAGAAGCGCGACGACGACGACGATGATGAGAGGAAGCCACGGCACAAGAAGCACGACGATGATGACGACGACGATGGCGAGAGGAAGCCGCGGTACAAGAAACGTGACGACGACGATGATGATGAGGATGACAGGAAGCCGCGTTACAAGAAGCGTGACGACGACGACGACGATGATAGAAAGCCACGTTACAAGAAGCACGACGACGATGACGACGACGACGATGAGAGGAAGCAGCGTCGCGGGAACAACCGCCGCCGCCATGATTACGATGACTGATCAAGGCATCCTGACATGAGTTTAGCTGACGCTAAATAAGTATAGTCGCGGCGGCTTTGCTTCGATGAATCACCAGTTCGTATTTTTTTTAAAAGCATTTTTCATTTCACTATTCACCGGCCAACATGCATCCAATATGCCTGAGATTCTCTTAGCAATAAATGTGCAGTTTGACCTGTTTGTGTTTCAATATGTGATTTTTTGTCCCAAGGGTTGTGAAATGCAGTTTTTTTTAAAAGGATAACCCCAGCCTCTGCATCAGGATTATGCATACAACCATATGTTATTAAGAATGCAAAATCGAGCAGCCGAACAACATCGAGTCGGCAATAAAGCGAAAAGAAAAATCCAAGGGTGCATGCCTCGCGACAGTAACTCCACCACATAACCACTAACCCTATGTTACACGACGACAATAAAATAAAAAAATACACAACTGCTAGGTTACGCCTTCAAGAAGGAATCATCGTACGTGCGCCGATGATAGCGAGTCCAACACATGGTTGAATTTCGGATTCTCATCCCTAAAGTCAAGCTTCAATCCACCACCATCAGCAAGGACACCGACACAGGCACACGTCGACATAGCCTGATTATAGATCTTGTGTTTTCACTGGAGTGCATAAAGTCGCCATTGAAGCCGAATGTACCATCTTCCCTTATCCGAGTACCAACGCCTTGATAATCGGATACCTATGGAGAAGACATCAGGAGACAGATGTCCCATATCGTCTGTCTCCCGCCATTGTCGCAACATCTTCGATCCATCAGCAACAGGCTAGCACATGAGACTTTCGCCAGAGCCACTGTGCAGCACGTGCTGATAGCAGGCATGACTTGACGTCCCCGCATGAGACATCGTGCGTAGCATCCACCGGAGGCTTCACCTACCGACGGCAGGCAGTGGTCGACGACTCCGAAAGAGATGCATGTGTTACCTTCTGAGCCGCATCGAACTTGATCTGTTGATGAAAGGGACGTCCCATGCTGCCACCAGCCTCAGAAGGCCGTCACCACCTCGAAATTCAGACTCCGCTTCGCTTGCATGACCACGGAGTCCGCCGCCGTCGAAGAAGAGGGGTTGCCGCCTTGATTCTGGGTGCTCCAGGAAGCACCCACCGCCGCACCAACCATTGTCGTCGCCCATACAACGACAACCAACGTCAGGACCGTCATATCCGCACGCCGCCCCATGCTCAGCCACACTTGACCTCTCATCACTATGACGAGAAGGCCACCACCAGCTCCGCCGGCCGAGGCCTCCACCCCGGCATCCACCGCCGCTGATAAACGGTGGTAATTATGTGACTGAAAATGTTATAGTTTACATCTCCTGTCCTTCTAGGGCACTGGGCAGCTGGTGATTACTGCTTCCTGCCGTAATTGCCCAGCGTATTGGCAACGCTGGTCAGTACACCGTGCATGTGCTCATGCGTGGTCCAGTATCCCGTATCAAGTTGATGCGTTTGTCTCCTTCGGCACTTCTCGTCTTTTGACATGTCCTTGGGCACTTCGCTGGCACTGCTACGCGCCATTTCTGTGCTCATTTAATCTCCGCCATTTGCGATCCGCCTGCCAAAGCAACGCGTTTCTCCTTCGGTAGCTTTTTTTCTTGACATGTCCTCCGGTGCTTCTCTGGTACGTACTCCGTACCATTTCTGATATATGTGCTCATTTAATCTCGGCGTCTTGAGTTTTGCCTTCCAAGCAACCGTGCCCGGGGACAGACAGTTCCTCACAACCTCGATGAGATGCAAGATGTTCCACATGCAAACTTGTAATCCTGACATGTTCTTTCCTTGATACTACTTTCTCCGTTCCGAATTACTTGTCGCAGATATAGATGTATCTAGATGCATTTTAGTTTTTTTTTGCGAGGGTAAAGGGAGTTTATTAAAGAGTTATAGAGTTACAGTCGAGAGGCCACAAGTCCTCAATATAAGGTGGAACCGAGCGCAGCCAGACAGCCGTGGCACGCTCGGTGCGGCTATACTTAGCCAACCGATCGGCAACTCTATTTTAAAGTCTTGAGGAAAAAACTCCCCAGTACCAAGAAGTGCTTTGATCTCCATGACGATTTGTCCATACGCCGAACGAAGAAGTGCATCATTTGTCAAGCTAGACAAAGCTTCAGACGAGTCCGTCTGAACCACCACCGGCAAGTCAGAGTGTTGTAGTGCTAAGGCCAAACCTTGCATGATTGCATGTAGTTCTGCTTCCAGCGGGTCATTGCAATAAAAGATGAAACGGTAGGCAGCCATTAGGACATCTCCTTTGTCATTTCTAAGCACCATACCAACAGCAGCAGATCCATCCTCCTTCAGGAACGAGCCATCAACTGATAGAGCCACCCTACCTGGCTGAGGCGCCGGCCATGGAGTCGATATGACCCTGCCCTTTTGGTCTGGTATCGGCATCTCCCCGGTTGACATTTTTCCGTTAATGATCTCCTCCGTAGTGTAGCATGCAGCCAGCTTAATGGACTTGTAGTAACTGTCAAGGAATTCAACGGTGGCTGGAATAGGAGGGATCTCCTTCCCATGGATCAGGTCGTTACGTAGCTGCCAAATCCGCCAAATAAACATAAGTAGCTTGTCTCGGACATCGGTCGAGCACTTCGCCAGTAAAGTAGTTAACCATTCTCTCCCATCATGGATTAAGAAATCATCCTCCGGGAGTGGCCAGCGGCAGCGCATGTTAATCCAGAGCAAACGTGCATGTGAGCAAGTCACCAAGGCATGAAATGAGTCCTCCTCCTCCACCCCACAAATCCGACAGGTTGATCGTGTCGTCAGATGTCTGTATGCCTTGCAACTCTGCGTTGCCAAAGTCCCCGTCACACATCTCCATGCGTTGATCTTCATTTTCTGAGGAACCCTAGACTTCCAGATGTAGTTCCATCCTGACCGGTTCCCATCTGGGGCAGTACTCGAGGCACCATTTGCTGTAATAACATTGTGATCATATGTAGCCAGCTTGCATGCACTCCTCACCGTAAACCCCCCACTCTTTTCCGGGAACCAGGCCAAAAAGTCCTCACGTTGGCGAGGCGAAGTTCTGATTTTCAGGATGTGACCAACATCCATTTGCCAAAAGAACTCCCTCAGCCGAGTCTGATTCCATGCACCATTATCATCCAAAAAGTCAGAGACTCTGTTAAAACGACAGTTTCCCTTAGGAGTTATCGGACGGAAGGAAAACGGCCGGGGCAGCCAAGGGTCGCGCCAGGTGCGGATCATCATGCCATTACCGACCCGCCAGATGACGCCTTTCTTGACCAACGCAAGGCCATGTAGAATACCTTTCCATACCTCAGAACCAGAGCCCGGGAACACCGTATCCAAAAGCTGACCAGAAGGATAGTATTTTGCCTTCATCAACCGCGCACATAGGCTATCTGGTCTATCCAGGAGCCTCTAGGCTTGCTTAGCTAGTAGCGCTTGGTTAAACGCCCTCATATCCCTAAACCCCATGCCCCCCATGGGTTTAGGCAGACGCAGCCTATCCTAGCTCATCCATGCCATCTTCTTCTTGCCGTTCTCTACCCCCCACCAATACTAACGTATCATCCTTGTAAGATCATCACAAACAGAAGCCGGGAGTTTGAAGACACTCATTACATATGCTGGTATGGCCCGTGCCACTGACTTAATAAGAATCTCCTTGTTCCCCGACGACATGTACTGTTCACTCCAATCCACAAGCACTTTCCTCAAACGCTCTTGGAGAGTCTCAAATTTCCCTTTATGCATCCTCCCCTCCGGAACCGGCAAGCCCAAGTACTTGGGTTCGAACGCTTCTAGGGTTATATCCAGCGTGTGTTTAACCTCTTGAATAACATCCGGACGACACTGGCTTGAGAAAAGAATGGAACACTTCGACGGGTTTATGAGTTGTCCAGTCGCCGTCGCAAATGTGTTCAACACCCCTTTCAGATACATCTCATTTTTGCGACAAGTAATTTGGAACGGAGGGCGTAATTCCATTTGGGTACGGTACTCGGCATCCATGATGATCTACCCTTGGATATCGCATGTCCACCAGCTTGTACTATATCACCGAAATATATACTTTCTCTCTACATATAAGTCTTCTTTTAAAGATTTTAGTATGGGTTATATACAAATGTATAGATGTTGTTTAGAGTGTAGATTCACTCATTTTACTTCGTATTTAAAAAAAAAGTATTACTATGGTCATGCATGGTGATATATACTCGGAATATATACTGTATCACCGAAATGGCGAGCCGGTCCTCTCAAGTTGTCGATAGTTACAGCCACGTGAATTAACTCAGCCCCATGAGCTTAAGGACACGGGCGATACGGCCGATGCGACGGGTGCTTGGATCTTGCTCTTGGCTACCACCGCGTGACCCTTTCACGGACCACAAGGACATGATCACATTTTTTTTTGCCTGTGCGCACCTCTTTCTGGAACCTTCTAGAATCCATGCCGCCGCTGCGTCAAGGCCCGTCTCACCCTCGGAAGAACAAAATAATGTACGGTAATGCTAACCGGCGAACGTTCGCTGGGAAGGAACCCCCAGCGAACGGCCTGGCAGGTCGCAGCCGTTTGGTCGAGATCAAACAGTGGCATTGGGCTTGAAAATAAAACCAGATGATCAAGGACAACCGGTAATGGATTGGATCAAGCATGACCGTGTGAGAAGGCAAGGACCAAGGAACGCCGTGTCGGAACGTGGAGAAGGAAGGACAGGACGCGCTACGGCAGTGCCGGCCCCCGGCCGGAGACAGGAGTACATCGCTGACGAAGGCGAAATCTCTACGACATTCTGGCAACAGACAAAATCCCATAGGTAAAGCTTGGGGGCATAGCGTACATCGACAATGTGGCAGAGACCATGGGCTGCGTGCTGCAAAGTGTTTGGAAAATGGGGAGCGCACATTGTAATCATCGTTGCCATTTTCTTCATCTTGTTTTCTTGAGCCGTGTTTTGGAGTGGACTTCCCCTATGCTGGTGCTCATCGAGGACCATTATAAGTCGATCGAGAACTTCTCCTTTGCTTGCTTGTTCATGTCGTTGAGGAATACGAACAGTAACAAGGGTTAGCAGTGACCCTTGGGGCGCCATGGCCGGCGGGGAAGAAGGGAAACCCAAGCCGCTCGAGTTGACGCCGACATGGATCGTCGCGTCCATCTGCTCCGCCATCGTCATCATCTCCCTCGTCTTCGAGCGCTTGCTCCACCGCCTAGGCAAGGTATACATACGTACATACCCCATATTCCATCCCATCGACGAAGCTTCTACGTACGTACGTCTTCTTTCTGAACTGTTTCTCTGTTAACTGCTGCGTTTGGGCGCTTACGTTTGCAGAGGATGATGAGGAGCAGCAAGAAGCCGCTGTACGAGGTCCTCCTCAGGGTGAAGGAGGAGCTGATGGTGCTGGGATTCATATCGCTGCTGCTCCCCGTGTTCCAGGGAGCCATGGGGAGGCTGTGCGTGCGACGGAGCGTCATGAGCCACATGCTGCCCTGCAAGCCGCCTGCGCCGGACGGCGTCGCCGAGACCGCGCACTTCGTTCTGAGCGGGGCCAGGCGGCTTCTGGCCGCTGGAGCCGCCTCCGACGATCACTGCCTAAAAAAGGTAAACATCGAACGTTCATATGAGCCATATCAGCCGTATGAATCACGAGACATAATTTTTTCAGGATATAAGGGTAATTTTTTTATTGATTCATAATGCAGCATGAGAGATACAATCATAATAAGTACACATCCGATATTTGCATAACTAGAGTGCACAACCGACACCATTACACACACATGCAAAAGATCACGCCGACAAAGAGCAACATCATACAAGACTGAAGCTATGCTTAGATAGACAAAAAGAAAAAACAGTCAAACAAGCGATTGACGATATGCAACAACGACCATCGACGCCAACCAGCTCTCGACAACACAAGGACCACGATCAAGATTCTTTGGAAGCAATGCCTTCCCGAAAGGAACGACACACTAGTGCCGCCGTTGTCAAATCTAACAATCGAATATCAGATCATAGGTTTTCACCCGAAAGATCAAGTCTAGGTAAACTCTAAGCAATGCATTCAACAAGCTAACAATCTAAAGACGCCGTAATTGCCAGGTATAACCAACTAGGGTTAGACCTATGGTTTTCACCTGGTGCAAGCAGAGGGATAGGAGGCCATGGGGTGATGAGAGGGTGGTGAGTCCAGCGCCGCGAGGTTGGGGTGGTAGTCAGGGCCGTGCAGGGGAAGAGAACACCATACAACACAAGCTGCTCGCATTGTCGCCATGCCACTGCATGCATCACCAGCATGCAAGATCTTCCACCGAATCCCGCAATCCCGCCCCCACGAGCCCGATCTACACCATAGTAGGCCAGCATGAGCAAGTGCACCACATGTCAGAGGCCCGTGCCACCTGCTAGAAAGGAGCTTGCGTGGACGCGGCCGGAGGCCGAACATCACCTAGGCCACACCTCAGAGCAGCCACGCCCACCACCACGGACCAGCCGAAGGCGCACCCCACTGCCATCATCCCCGGAGCCTGATGGGCTTCGCCAGCCGGTTCCTCTAGCAGCGATGAGATGAGAAAGGGGAGTTGGGGAGAAGTTGTGGCGCTACGGTAACCCCCCAAGTCGCAAGGAGGGCGACGCGGGTGTCAGTTTGAGTGACTTCCAAGACTGCCGGCTATACTATTAACCTTGCTCTTACGAGTGCCCATACGCTTCGACTTCTCTCGCTAGCTGCCTGGTTGCTAGTCAGCGGAAACAATTTTAAATTCAGTCTAGTTTTTATTTCTAAGGTAGGAATTTGGTCTAGTTGATTAAACAAGTCTGTGTTTTTCTTTGTAATAACGGTGCATGCAAGAGCACAATTACAGGAGCGAACGAGCTGATTAAAAGATACCAATGGACTTGCAGTAGATCTTGCTATCTTAGGCTTATATCAGATTTGTTAATTTTAGCTTTGGACGTTGGAGTGAATTGTTGGAAAATGCTACATATACGTATTACTAGATGGTAAAAAGAAACTCCACATTTTTTGGTGTGATGTGGTACCCATGACGCACTACGGGTACTGGATCCGCCCATGCATGATATTCTACACCAGTGAGCTTAAAATGGCACTACCGTGGGAGTCTGGTTCACCAACATGTAACCACAACTCTAAACAAAGCATGGTATATATGAGAATAGTTGAATGTTGATAATGGCTTAGAAATATCCACTGCAAAAAGGCTTAGAAATATCACAAAGACTTCAGAAAATTTCAGGAAATTTACCAACTACACAACAGTCAACTTCTGCATTTATCCTAGGTATCTGGTATTTGATGGTTTTTCCATCTTTGACAGATTGGCCCTTATACATATATAATGATTGATTTGTTATTCCGCATGTAGGGCAAAGTTCCGGTACTCTCTGTTGAAGCTATTCATCAGTTGCACATATTTATCTTCATCTTGGCAGTCACTCATTTTGTTCTCAGTGCTTCTACCATTATTCTAGGAATTATGCAGGTACTAAACCTCAAACTATATGTGTATTAACAAGTAATCTATCATGTTCTTCCTATTGATTTTTATCAATTATCATCTAGACGAGAAATTGGCATCACTGGGAGAGCAAGATTCATGCAAATGGTGATAATGGTATGATGCTGATAGTTTTAGAATTTGAATAATGATAATTTCAGAATTGTTTTTCTTAACATAAAGTTGTGTCCACTATTTTCTTATGAAATTTAGGATTCGTTATGCAGCTCCTGAAATGATCAAGCATGTTCAAGAGTTCAAGTTTATTCAAGACCATTTTAAAGGTCACCGAAAACGGTGGAGGATATTTGGTTGGATGGTATATTTGTAGTATCAAAATATTATTAATATTTCATTTGTTCTTGATTATAGTTGGATTATAAACTAATTCACCATTTTTAGTGTTCATTCTTCAAACAATTCTATGGATCAGTCACTGAGGAAGACTACACAACAATGCGACTTGGTTTCGTCATGGTAACTAGGCATATATTATCATCAATGAACGTCACATACATGTTTCCATATCATTGGAACTAATTAACATTTTATTTGTTTTTCTTCTCACAGAAACACTGTAACCCAACATTCAATTTTTACAATTACATGATCAGAGCGTTGGAGGTTGATTTCAAGAAGGTTGTTGGTATTAGGTAAATTATCAATGCTATTATTACGAAATGAATGTCATGTTTTTTTTCTAAAGCATGGATTTTGATAATTTTATTTTTTGATTTAGATAATAACTACTTTGCATGTTGTTTTTATGTAGCTGGTACCTCTGGGCATTGCTCATGGTATTCTTGTTGTTGAATGTTCAAGGTTCGTATCACCAATGGTTGCAAGTTATGGCCCATTCACAACCATTGTTTACCGAATTTTCATATTTTTTGATTGTATTCGCTACATAATATTACATTACTCATGCGTTAATAACACTATTCTTTTGTCATAAATTTAGGTTTGTATGTCTACATTTGGATATCGTTGGTTCCATTCATTGTAAGTAAACATGAGACATAATGCAAATAGAAGAATGAGCATACATGAGATACACATATTTTCGATACATACTATTGCCAAGCCTTTTTTTTGTGAAATTCATAATTATATATAATGAAGCAGGACTTCTTCAAAGTACGCCAACCTTTACAGTGAACACAATTGTTGTCTATAACAAGGATCATGCGTAAAGGAATAACTATAACATCGGTTGATTTTTTTTGGTAGATGCTACTTTTGGTTGGAAGCAAGATGGAGCACATCATTACGGAATTGGCTTACGAGGTTGCACAAAAGCATACGGCGATTCAAGGAGATTTAGTAGTGGCTCCTTCAGATGATTTCTTTTGGTTCCATCGGCCAAAATTGGTCCTTTTGTTGATCCACGTCGTCCTATTCCAAAACGCATTTGAGATTGCACTATTCTTTTGGCTCTTGGTAAGAATTATATGCTAACTAGGCACCAAATCAAACCGACTTTTAGTTTTGAAGACAATAATAATATGATGAAATTGCATAGACTATAAGTTTTCGATCGAGGTTGTTATCTTCAAAGTTAGTCCAATTCTCGTATATGTATATGTAGAACTAACTATTACATTGCCAACCATGCAGGTGACATATGGATTTAAATCATGCATCATGGGAAATCGAGCATACGCTATAGCTCGAGTTGTCATAAGGTATCATAGGAGTAACTAGTAAATCACAACATCTTGACATTTTAAGAAACTCATTATCTGTTTCCTTTCTTTCAGTGTCATTAGCCAACTCGTTTGTTGTTACATCACCCTACCCCTTTATGCCATCGTCTCTCATGTGAGTTTATTTTCTAAACTAAGTGGATTGCCTCTTACCTTCTTTGATTATTTAGTGATTGCTCAACTCGGTTTGGTCTATGAGTAACTAATTCTTGTCTAACAAAAAAATTATTTACTAGTACAATATTCTATATAGAAATTGGTACATATAGGTGATCATATAACTTATTGTTTATCTGAATAGTTTGTTTGTCCTGAATTGATGCCACCATGTAGGCATTTACTAGCATAATTTAACTAACTGCCCTCAATCTCTATGTTTACATTCTAATTCAATTTTCATAATGTTGAAGATGGGGAGTTCTTTCAGAAGAGTTATGTTTGACGAAAATGTGACTGAAGGCCTTGTCAACTGGGCTGAAAAAGTTAGGAGACGCACAAGAATCCCAAGTAAAACACCTTTAGACGTAGGCAACTCACAAGTTGACGAGTCAAGTGGTGTTGCAGTTCAAATAACAAATGCACATGCAGACTCATTGGTGCAGTAAAGGACTGCTAGGCTAATTGCATATTTTGTATATGTCCATTCATGCAATACTACAATTTCTTTTACTTGTACAATGGAAATCAACAATTACATGACACATATGTTTGGATAATTGTGGTTCTTGATGTGTTTTGCACATTCACCTCTAACTTACTATAGATTAAAAATTACTTAATATATGGATCTACACATGTGAAAATGATAAGTTTTTAAAGATAAAAACATTTTAGTCTAGTCATAAATAATATTAGGGACCAATTGTGGATATTCCTATCGCAAATTTCTACTTCTAGGTTTAATGTTGGCAGTTTTGAGAGCAAGACAACAAGGACTATACATCCCAAAGAACTTAGCAAGCAAGTTAACAAGAGTACCAAGAGCGAAGAATAACAACTAGCAAATAAGTAGGAGGGGGGGGGGGGTAAAGAGAATGCAAACACTTGTGATGCAAGAATGTTTTTCCCATGGTTTAGATAGTTGGCAATATCCTAAGTCCGCATGGACGAAGGCTTCAAAATAAAGGTTCTAGGAGTACAATATCCCTTGTGTCATCCACCAAGCATGTCATGCACCAATTCATTCAATTGGCTATGTTGTGCGCCAGCCCAGAGATCATATCATCGGGCCCCATATTCACTAAGTAACTAGATACAAAACCAACATATATTATAGGTATATGACCAAGAAGCTCGATTATTACAACAATAGCGAGGAAGTTGAAAAGTCGAACATAGTACATCAGCCCTAGACATTATTTGTACATAAAAGGCCTCGATCAGAGTGGTAATAGAATAAGCGGAAGCATAACAGTAGCAGTATCAATACATACATGGATACTCTTGGAACACATCGTAGTCATTGAACTCAATGATATCCCCTCAAGCATAGGGATCGTCTTCGGGGTCCGGGAAAATCGACAAGCCAAGTGAGTACATTGATTGTCGGGGGACTAATCCACGGGCACCTATGGGACCGGCGGACCGAGTCCCTTTCGGTTCGGCGGGGGCGAGGGTTGCACGAAGAGCGGATCGAGGCGAAGCACACGAGCAGTTTACCCAGGTTTGGGCCGCACGGATGCGTAAAACCCTACTCCTGCTTTGTGGTTTGTATTGAGTTCTTGCTCGGGAGCGCGGAGTGCTACAGTACCCCCCAGCAGCTAACGGGACCGAGCGTGAGTGTTCTCTTCCTCCTTCCCCCTCTCTACGTTGCGCATGGGCCTCCTTTTATATGCTCAAGGGGTCACCGACAGGTGGCAACATAGACAAAGGTAAAAATGGAAAGGTGTTGCGGTTGGTACAGCTACCTGCTACAATGTATCATACCTAACCCTGACGGCAGGGGACCAGGGCATTAAATGCCCGTCTGCGTCGCCTAAATAGTGCAAAAGGGACCGTCAGGGACGCCACCGCTCGCCACGATGGCAATCTTGTCAGTGCCGCTTGCCACCGCGCACCGCTGGCTGCACAGCCTCCCACCACGTACGCCTAGAAGGGTCCCAGAGCAACACGTTGGTGGATGTGCTGGAGCGCGGGCACAGAGTGGTGGCTTGCCGCGGCAAGCGCCTTGCTGCGGTCGTTGTCTTGTCGCGTCCGGGAGCTTGTCGCTCACCGGGCCTTGCCGGGACGTGTGGCGTGTCGCGGCAAGTTCCTTGAGATGCCTTGGTTGGCCTTCCCGGCAAGCTCCTCTTGCCGGGGTCTTGTCTCCTTGGCTTGGATACTTTTTCCTTGAATGGCTCCAAAGGAACCACGGAGGACCTTGGCGGTCACCCGGCAAGCCTTGCCGCGGGATGCTGTGACTGCCCGTGCACAAGTTCGAGATACTAGGGTACCCCTACTCTAGTACACCGACAGGAGCCCCCGGGCCTGGGCCATACACGGTGCCGAGCGCTGTTGGGCCAGGCCCAAAACAGGGCACGGGCACGCGCGGCCTGGGTTACGCCGTATCTCTCCCCGTATCCACCGCGCCCTCCCCGAACGGCACGCGTTGAATGCGGCGTCGTGGGAGAGATCGTGGGTGGTTTCTTTATTCGGAAAGGCGGAACGTCCGCCCCCTCCCTCTTTATAAGCATGGGAAACAGGGGTAGTTCGCCCATTCGCCGGTTGCTACTCCAATCTCGGAAACCTCCGCCGCTCCCTCGTCTTCCCAAAGCTGAAAGAGAGCAGCGCCCCGCCCCCCATCGCCACCAGCACCACCAACGCCGTCGACCTCCTCCACCACTTCCGCCATGGCTCCGAGAGCCGACAAAGGGAAGGTTGTGAAGTCGACCGAGGCGCAGCGGCTTGCGGCGCTGCGAAAGGAGCGGGCAATCTTCCCCCCCAAGCTCGCCGCGAGGGAGCTGAGGGAGAATTACTACCTCTTCTGGTCGACGGAGACGCGAGCGCATCCGCGCACGAAGGTACTTCCAGCCGCCGCTTGGAAAATGGCTCCAAATGGATATCCTTTCTTCGCCTTGTTCTTCTACTGCGGGCTCTGCCCGCCTTTCTCTGAGTTTTTCTGCGATATTATGAACACCTACGGGTTCCGCCTCCTTGACTTCACCCCCAATGCTGTTCTGACCATGGCAGTTTTCGCACATCTCTGCGAAAACTTTGTCGGAGTCTATCCCAATGTAGCCCTTTTTCGCCACTTCTTTATGCCCCGAGTAGAGAGAGGAGAGCCTTTATCCGGCGGAATCGCCTGGATCTCGAGGGCCGGCAAGAAGGACACTTATCTGGAGGGAGAGTTCCGCGGCAAGTGGGAGGAATGGAGAGCAGACTGGTGCTGGATTGTCGAGGAGAACCCGCAGCCGTTTACCGCCCGGCGCCAAGCCCCAGTAGCACGCGGCAGCGATTGGAGTGACGTGGCCCCGGAAGACGATAGGCTGAAGATTGCCGTCACCCGGATCCAACGCCTCAGGCTTGCCGGGCTCACTGTAGGCGCTGTTGGCGCAGATTTTCTTCGCCGCCGCATCGCCCCCCTGCAGGAACGGAGGAGACCCGCCTGGGAATTCAAGAATGCGGCGGATATCATGAGGCTGCGTCCGGGCCTCAACTTCAACTTCACTGTTCTGGAGCTTAACGCGATGCTCCAGGAGCTGTTCAAGTACGACCCTCAACATCCCGAAGTGTTCAGGTTGCCGAAGGGTGTCGTTCCGCTGTGCAACAACTCCGCGCTCGACCGCATCCGTGCAATGATGCCGCTGTGCGATTCGCATGGAATTGTCCCAACTTGGCAAGAGCCTGCAGACGACGTCGTGCAGGAGTTCTTTGACGGCTTGGTAGAAGTGCCGGTCCGCTCCGACGAAAAGAATAGCCTCACCCGCGACACCACCGATGCGGAGATGACACGCATCGCCACTAGGCTGGAAGAGGCGGCGGCAGCCGCAGCCGCGGGCGAATTTGGATTCACCGTGGAGGAGGCAGAGGCAGCAGAGGCGGCAAGCCGTGCCGAGCGAGAGGAGCTCGTCGGCGAGAAAGAGCTTGCCGGGCATGACGTCGAGTCGAGCGAGCCCGCCGAGGATACGAGCGGCTCGCTGGAGATCAACTCCTCTTCCTCCTCATCTTCAGGCAGCTCGCCGCAAGCAGAGCCTCCATCCCCACCAAGAAGGCGTCTCCGCAAGGCCGGGGACGTAGCGGGGCGGCGGGCGAGTCAACAGTCGCCGCGCCGCGCGACACGCTCCACCGCGGCAAGCACTGTTGCCGCGGGAGCACCTCACGCTGCTGCGGCAACTGGAGCGGGGTCCACCCGGACCACCGCTTCTGCTCCTGCCGCTTCTCACGCCGCGGCGGCAGCCGGAGCGGGGTCGTCTCAGACCACCGCCACTGTTCCCGCCAAGCGGCCAAGGGAAACTACTCCTCCGCCTCCTCGCGCCGGACGTGAGCCGGACTTCGACTTCTCCACGTTCAGCTCCGACAAGGAAGAAGAAGAGTAAGATTCTCTTGTTGTACTTGTAGTTCTTCAATTCTTGCTGTTTTGTCTTGTATCTCATTTGCTTTACTCTGAACTTATTCCTTTTTAGGACTCTGGCCCAGAGAGCAGCGAAGAGAGCCAAGGTCCCGGTGATTGTCATCGAGGACGAACCCACCGCGACAGCAGGGGGTGCGTCCGAGACAACCTTGCCGGGCCCGACAACTGTTCTCCAGAGCAGCCCCCAACGTAAGTATATGGTTCGCTTTCCGCTGTTAGGCACGCATGGATACTCTTTCTTTGCTGACATCTGACTGTTGGTTTGTGTAGGAGCAGAGCAGCCCCACCAGGAGCGCCCGGAGGCCGCCCCCGAAATGCCAAGGGAGAGTCCTCCGGCAAGGGAGAGTTCTCCGGCAAGGGACAGCACCAGCGTCCCCCCGGCGGCGGAGACTACGACTGCCGAACCCAGTACAGGTAATCTTCTCTTCAAAGCTTCCCTTGGGTTCTTCTTCTTTTTGGGTATTTGCTTGACTTTTCTCACTTTTCTGGCCATCAGACCCATCTGCTGCGGAGCCGATGGAGACCGAGGTTGCTGCCGACGACGCCGCTGCCACTGAAGAAGCAGCCGGCGCTGATGATCCCGCTGGCGACGAGGCCGCCAAAGCTGCCGCCGCAGCAGCTGGCGAGGGGTCTGGCGATCGCACTGACGGCCCTGAGGCCGCAGGAGCGCCAGGCGCTACGTCGACCGCCGACCCGTCCGCCGCTGCCGCAGCGCCAGGCTCCGAAGAGCCCCAGCCAGGCGTCTACTTGAAGGCCGGCAATGGCGTCTTCATCAACCTCCCCTGGGCGTCAAGCTCCAGGGCGCCGGTTGAGGGAGAGAGCTTTGATGGAGAGGTGCTCGCCTCTGCTGGGCTGACGCTAGTTGATGCGCCGAGCAGCAGCAGCGGCGAGCCTGAGGAGGAGCGGCTGCTGCGGAAGCTGTTGTCGCTCTACCGCGCGCGGCAAGCCAAGCTGGAATCCCGCGAGGCGCTTGTCGCGAAGGCGGGAGTGGACATCGAGAAGCGCGCGGAGGAGCTCCGGGGTCTCAAACAGGAAGCTCTCCGGTCTCTGGCAGAGGAGCGGGAGCAACTCGCCGAAGAGCAGAAGGCCTTCTTCCTCGAGAAGGCCGAAGTTGAAGAGCAACAGCGGCTTGCCGCTGAGAAGCTGTCTGCGCAGGAGGGTGAGCTGGTGCAGCGGAAAGTTAACCTCGACAGCCACGAGGAGGAGCTTGCCGCGCGTGAGCAAAAATTCGGCGGAGCCCTTAAGCAAGCAGAGGATGCTGCCGCAGTTGCCGAGGCTGCGAAGAAGGAGCTGGAGACGAAGGTGGCGCAGCTCGAGGCCGATCTCAAGGCGAGTGGTGAAGAGCTTGCCGCGCTCAAGCGTGAGTGGGAGAAGGATGCCCACAACAACTCAGAGCTGCAGGTTCGTCTCGCCGAGAAGGGCAAAGAGCTTAGCGCCGCCAAGGACTCCAACGCAGATCTTGAGTTGAAGCTGACCACTTTGACCAAGACGCTGGACGGCGCCAGGGAGCAGGAGGTGGCCTTGAAGGAGGAGATCAAGGCCGACAAGGCGCTGCTGGCGAGTGCTGCCGCCGCCCAGAATGCTTTTAGGGAGAATGTGGAGCACTGGACGGAGGGTCTCGTGAATGCTGCCGCAGATATCGACAGGGAGCTGGCGCAGCTGGGGGTGGAGGATCTCGGGTATCCCTCTGATGAGAACCTCCAACCCAGCGCCAAGCTCACCTTGTTCTTCAAAGGCGTGGCGACGGCCCTCCAGCGGCTCCGGGAGAAGATCCCAAAGCAGCTGGCCGACGAGTCGCGCAAGATCTGCGCGGGAGCTCTTCAAAAGGTGTTGGTGAAGGTGGCCTTCCGCAACCCGGGCCTCAACCTCACCAACGTCCTCAAGACCCTGCCGCCGGATGCTGATCTGGAGGCGCTCAAGACCCTTGTCGCACCCATTGTGGACAAGGTGAGCGGGATCAAGAGGATTGAGGGCGATCGCGTAGACTAGGCCGCCCGTTTTCTTCTTTTCTTGTCGCTGCTGGTCATGTTATGAGAACAATCTGTTAGAGCCGCGACAAGCTACCTTGTAATATAACTCTATTCCGGGTAATGATTGCAATGTTATTCCCTTTACTTGATTCCTCCCTTTGTATGTTTTTGCCCTACGCTTTTAGGGAACTTGCCGGTGCAGGCACCTTAGCCGCGAGCGCTGAGTGCGGGACGTCAGCAGCCTGCTGGCGGTGCCGCTACCGACAAGAAACCTTGTCGCAACTAGTCGCAGCTCACTTAAGTTGTTGAGCGGACTCGAAACAAAGTAAGGGCGCAACTAGCTACGAGTTGGTTCCTCCGCGCACAGGTTTTCCATACAAAGTGCGGTCGTTCAAGGGAGATAACTTAAAAATTTAAAAATCTGATTGCTCAAACTTTGGCAACTTAGCTTTTCTGTTGTTTGCTTCCCGGTAAGGCGAAACTTTCTTGAACGACGCCTGGTCCATACCATTATCTTCTCCTTTCCCCCCCGGCAAACTTGTGGGCGAGGGAACCTTCCTTTCCTTGAGAAAAAAGAAAGAGGAGAAAATAAAGATATGGAGCCTTACGGCTCGTTATTGCTTACCGGGGAGTAGGTGCTGCACAAAGTGTCAGATCACATATGCAAAAAATAGAAAGCATGAAATTGACAAGATGTGCGGAGCATATGAGCTTTACTTATGCACGGGGTCTGCGCCCGGCTTTGTACAAAGGATTACATGCAACAGCGGCAAGACTTGTACAAAAGGTGGTTGCCGGAACAGGTTCCGGCAACCGCGCCTTACGGGTAAAACTTACGAAGATGCTCAATGTTCCAGGAATTGCTCACCGGAATGCTATCTTCGGTCTCAAGGCGGACAGCGCCAGGCCTAGTGACTCGTTTCACCCGGTAAGGGCCTTCCCACTTCGGCGTCAACTTGTTGGAATTCTTGGCGGACTGAACACGCCGAAGAACAAGGTCGCCTTCCTCGAGACTTCTGGCGTTAACTTTGCGGCTATGGTAGCGGCGCAAAGCTTGCTGGTAGCGAGCAGCTCGTACAGCAGCCTGAAGACGGTCTTCCTCAAGGAGTAGCGCGTCATCTTGTCGCAGCTGCTCTTGCTCAAGCTCATCATAAGCGAGCACTCGAGGTGACCCGTATACGAGTTCCGTGGGGAGAACTGCCTCTGCTCCATAGACTAGAGCGAAAGGTGTCTGGCCAGTGGCTCGATTTGGCGTCGTCCTGATCGACCAAAGAACCACCGGCAGCTCCTCGATCCAGTTTCTTCCGCACTTGTGCAGCCTGTCGAAAGTCCTGGTCTTGAGCCCACGCAGCACTTCAGCATTTGCCCTCTCCGCTTGACCGTTGCTTCTCGGGTGAGCAACAGAAGCGAAGCAGACCTTGGCGCCAAGATCTTGGACGTACTGCATGAAGGTGCGGCTCGTGAATTGCGTACCGTTGTCGGTGATTATCCTGTTAGGGATCCCGAAGCGGCAAACAATCGACCTGAAGAACTTGACTGCTGACTGTGCTGTCACCTTCCTCACTGCTTCCACTTCCGGCCACTTTGTGAACTTGTCGATTGCAACGTACAAGTACTCAAAGCCCCCGACTGCTCGGGGAAAGGGGCCGAGGATGTCGAGCCCCCAGACCGAAAATGGCCAGGATAAAGGGATCGTCTGGAGAGCTTGAGCTGGTTGGTGTATCTGCTTGGAATGGAACTGGCACGCTTCACACTTGGTTACTTGTGCAGTTGCATCCTGGAGGGCTGTCGGCCAAAAGAAACCTTGCCGGAATGCTTTGCCGGCAAGTGCTCTTGCGCCAATGTGGTGACCACATATGCCTCCATGTATCTCTGCCAACAGCTTTTGTCCGTCTTCCCGGTGAATACACTTCAATTTCACACCGTTGAGTCTTCTTCTGTACAGTGTGTTGTCGACAAACTGGTACATACTTGACTGCCGGGCTACTCTTTCCGCTTCTTCTTGCTCTTCGGGAAGTTCTCCTGTCTGAAGGAAACGGACAATCTGCTGTGTCCATGCTGGAGCTTGTGGCTCGACAACAAGGACTAAAGGCAAATCTGCTGCTGCGGGAACATCCGCTTCTACGGCGAGAACCTGCGGCTCTGCCGGAGCTTGACGTTCCCCGGCAAGCTTGCCGGAGCAAAACTTGTCGGGAGCTTCTGCTTCAACGGAACAAACCCTAGGGCTTGCCGGAGCAGACTGCTCCTCAGCGCTCTTGGCGTTGATCTTGGGGACCTTCTTGGCGGCGGCTTCGGGAAGCTCTGCCGGAAAATAGTCACCAGAAATCAACTTCCTCTTCTTGCTCTGTCCAGTTGATGGCGTTACAGACGGTTGAGTCAGCTTGAGCACAAAGATCCCTGGTTCCACAGGTAACTTAAGTGCGGCGCACTTTGATAGGCCATCGGCAATGGCGTTCTGAGCTCTTGGAACATGCTCCATCTGTAGGCCGTCAAAGTGCTCTTCTAGCTTTCTCACTTCGTCGACGTAGGCTTCCATCAACGGACTCTGATAGCTCTTGTTCACTTGGCGGACGACAAGCTGCGAGTCACCCCTGACAATGAGCTTCTTGATCCCAAGGTCTGCCGCGATCCTGAGACCGGCAAGCAAGCCTTCATACTCTGCAGTATTGTTTGTTGCTTGCTCCTTGGGAAAGTGCATCTGGACTACGTACTTGAGGTGCTCTCCGGTGGGTGCGACAAGCAGCACGCCAGCGCCGGCGCCTTGCAGCGAAAAGGCACCATCAAAGTACATCAGCCACTCTTTGCTTGCTTCCTCGACGGGGATGCTCGTTTCTGGAATTTCTTCATCTGGTGTTGGCGTCCATTCTGCTATGAATTCTGCCAATGCTCTGCTTTGGATAGTTGAAGTACTCTCAAACTTGAGGCCAAAGCTTGACAGTTCCAGTGCCCACTCAACAATCCTGCCTGTCGCTTCTGGATTCTGTAGTATCCTCTTCAGCGGAAAACGAGTGACAACTGTGATCTCATGTGCTTGGAAGTAATGGCGCAGCTTTCTCGAGGCCATGAGAAGGCCGAAAAGCAATTTCTGCACACCAGAGTACCTTGACCTAGCCCCCTGCAGAAGGGAACTGACAAAGTAAACTGGGCGCTGTACCATTCTCTTCTGTATCTCCTCGCGCGTCTGCGCAGATCCATCCTTGTCGGGACCAGAGCTTGTCGGGGAAGCCCCCTGCTTGTCGCTGGATGCGCCTGCCGTGGTTGCTGGCTCGTCATCTGCCTCCCTCTCTGCTACTAACGCAGCACTAACCACTTGATTGGTTGCCGCTATATACAGCAGCAACTTCTCTTGTGGCTTAGGTGCGACAAGTGTTGGAGTGGAGGACAGGTATCTCTTCAAGTCTTGCAGCGCAGCCTCCGCTTCCGGAGTCCATTTCATTGGACCTGCCTTTTTCAATATTTTGAAAAACGGCAGGGCGCGCTCAGCAGACCTAGAGATAAACCTGCTGAGAGCAGCCACGCAACCGGCAAGTCTTTGTACATCCTTGACGCGCTTTGGTGCTTCAATCTGCTCAATGGCCTTGATCTTGTCGGGATTGGCTTCGATTCCCCGCTGAGACACGAAGAACCCGAGAAGCTTCCCGGAGGGGACTCCAAACACACATTTCTCGGGGTTGAGCTTGAGGCTGATCTTGCGCAGATTTGCAAAGGTCTCGTCTAAATCTTGAATCAGAGTTGCCTTGTCCTTGCTCTTGACCACTATGTCATCCATGTAGGCTTCCACATTTCTGTGTATTTGTGGCTCAAGAGCGACATGGACTACCCTTGCAAATGTTGAACCAGCATTTTTTAAACCGAAAGGCATCCGTATGAAACAGTACGTGCCACATGGAGTGATGAATGCGGTCTTCTCCTCATCCTCTTCTTCCATGAAGATCTGATGGTATCCTGAGTATGCGTCAAGAAATGAAAGCAAGTCACATCCGGCCGTGGAGTCAACAATCTGGTCAATGCGTGGCAAAGGAAATGGGTCTTTGGGACAAGCTTTGTTAACATCGGTAAAGTCGATACAAAATCTCCATTTCCCGTTCGCCTTGCGCATGACTACAGGATTGGCCAACCACGTAGGATGGAGCACTCCTCTGACAAGGCCTGCTGCTTCCAACTTCTTGATCTCTTCTGCGATGAAGTCTTGGCGCTCCACTGCTTGCTTCCTGACCTTCTGCTTGACGGGCCGCGCATGAGGACAAACGGCAAGATGGTGCTCAATTACTTTCCTGGATACACCGGGGATGTCAGACGATTGCCACGCAAACACGTCGATGTTCGCCCGCAGGAAAGCAATGAGCGCGCTTTCCTATTTAGGGTCGAGAGTGGCACTGATGGTGAAGGTACCACCAGTGCCGTCCTCCTTGGCGGACACCTTCTTGGTCTCTGGCGGAGCTGCCATTGTCTTCTTACACTTGCCGGTGGAGCTCGATGGTGCGTCCTCGACGGTAGCGCAACACTCCGAAGAGGTGCGCTTGCCGGAGTGGGCATCAGAACTCTTGCCGGACTTGGTCTTCTTCTTCCCCCCGGGAGCTTCAATGGCAGGTAACTTGCGATCTGTTGCGGCTGCCGCTGAGTGTCGCCGTTGGCGAAGCCGATGAGACTCTGAATGGTGGCCCTCCAGTCGTCGATCTTGTCTGCCGTTGGAGGGTAGTCCAGGAGCAGTTGAGCTCGCGCCAAAGCTTCTGCTGTAGTGGCGGGTGGCGGTGGCGAACGGTGCGAGGAGCGGGATATGCTCGGACTTCTAACTATGTTAGAAGGAGCAGTATCCCGTCCAGGCGACCGTGCCTCGCTCGTGCCAGCATGTTGGCGTGCATGCTGGTCTTGAGCACTCCGAGATCCACCAGCTCGATCTTGGTCCAGCAAACGCATGGTACCGTGAGTACCATGACGCTGCCGGTCCCGCGCCTCCTGAGATGGGCGCGGTGCATGTACGGACGCCGAGGTCTTGGAGTGCGCCCGGTCGTTGTGGGAGCCGGCTACGCCGCCGATGGGCAGCGTAGCCTTGTCCTTGGACCTGGCAGCACCGTGAGCTCCCTCGTCGACGCCCGTTCTTCCGCCGGCATTTGCCCCATCAGCCGTTTGCTCCGGCGGTGGTGGGTTCGGCGCGGACGGAGCAGCCGCCTCCGAAGCCTTCTTCTTCGGCGGCATGTCGATGAAGATGATGAAGATCTAGCTCGTGTGAACGCTGGATCTGGTTCACACAACCTCGACCCCCCCTACCTGGCGCGCCAAAGGTGTCGGGGGACTAATCCACGAGCACCTATGGGACCGGCGGAACGAGTCCCTTTCGGTTCGGCGGGGGCGAGGGTCGCACGAAGAGCGGATCGAGGCGAAGCACACGAGCAGTTTACCCAGGTTCGGGCCGCACGGATGCGTAAAACCCTACTCCTGCTTTGTGGTTTGTATTGAGTTCTTGCTCGGGAGCGCGGAGTGCTACAGTACCCTCCAGCAGCTAACGAGACCGAGCGTGAGTGTTCTCTTCCTCCTCCCCCCTCTCTACGTTGCGCATGGGCTTCCTTTTATATGCTCAAGGGGTCACCGACAGGTGGCAACGTAGACAAGGGTAAAAATGGAAAGGTGTTGCGGTTGGTACAGCTACCTGCTACAGTGTATCATACCTAACCCTGACGGCAGGGGACCAGGGCATTAAATGTCCGTCTGCGTCGCCTAAATAGTGCAAAAGGGACCGTCAGGGACGCCACCGCTCGCCACGATGGCAATCTTGTCAGTGTCGCTTGCCACCGCGCACCGCTGGCTGCACAGCCTCCCACCACGTACGCCTGGAAGGGTCCCAGAGCGACACGTTGGTGGATGTGCTGGAGCGCGGGCACAGAGTGGTGGCTTGCCGCGGCAAGCGCCTTGCCGCGGTCGTTGTCTTGTCGCGTCCGGGAGCTTGTCGCTCACCGGGCCTTGCCGGGACGCGTGGCGCGTCGCGGCAAGTTCCTTGAGATGCCTTGGTTGGCCTTCCTGGCAAGCTCCTCTTGCTGGGGTCTTGTCTCCTTGGCTTGGATACTTTGTCCTTGAATGGCTCCAAAGGAACCACGGAGGACCTTGGCGGTCACCCGGCAAGCCTTGCCGCGGGATGCTGCGACTGCCCGTGCATAAGTTCGGGATACTAGGGTACCCCTACTCTAGTACACCGACATTGATGTACTCCTAAGTAGACAAACTTAGGCAAGAAAAATGCACATTCAAATGAAGGCAAAGCAAACAGTTCAATTAGAAATATCAAATCTGAAAAGAGCATTATATAATAAAATTGTATAGCCAACCAAAATGTGCATCAGTACAACATCAAAGATTTGTGACATAAATCAGTGCAATAAGTAACTAGCATGTCGGGATCAACACAAGGTAAATGGAAAGCCGGGATCGACGTAAGTAACCACCAAAACGAGCATCATTAGACACTAAAGATTTGGGGAGGAGGGGAGGGGAATGTAAATAGTAAATAATATAACCTCTGAGACGAGTGTCGCGAGATAATACATAATCAGTGGGATCACATAAACATTCTTTAGAAAGAGCCACAAAAACGAACATCACAAGAGACTACAGAATCAACGAGATCAACATAACATAACTGGCAAGATGGGATCAACATAACATAACCAGCAAGATGGGATCAACATAAAGCAAGAGTGGTGGTCCCACCACTTCCCGTACATAGTTTTCAGGAATATCACACCAACAGTCCAGACCTGGAATATGCTCTAAAGAATAATTTACATCTCCTCAAAATTAAGATGAAGTGCAAGTATTTTGATACAATGATGCTCATGTTCTAAAAACTGGAGTTGGCTGAGTAGCCTTTTTACTATTTTGTAGATCTAGATTCCCCCCTTTTCTCCTTCCTCTTTGTAAAATACTATTTATTAATGAAAATTACCGTGGAACTATTATTCTGTGGCGTGAGGTTAAAAAAATACTTCTCGTACAACTTAGGGTTGGCATTTTTATTGATAAATTGAGTTTTCTCCAAGTTTGGCTTAGACCGTAAGTGTCACTAATCCCGATCCCGTCCATACCGCTGAAACGATTATTTCAAATAATTGGAACCCGTAGAGGTTGTACAGTGCACCCATGCGACAAAGTATCCTTTGAGAGGACACCTCGCCAAGATGGATCTCAAGACACACGCTTCTATCACTTTACCGGCAAGGTTCTACCTTATGTTGAGAGAGAGGACCCAGACCTCATGTCCTTTTCTCGTGATGTCAAATATCCCTCTCGGGACTCTATCAAATACTCACCTTGACGGGTCAAGTATCTCGACAAGCCAATTGATGATCATCCCTTCGATCAACAAATCATCACATTTGCTCTATAGGTAACATAAATATAAATCATGACTTGAGACCTTGTGATAAGGGGTAAATCCTATAGTGGCCCGATCTTCACGAATTGGAGGTGGACTAGAGGAAGAACACGAAGAATACAGAGGGAATCGAGACAAAACACGAGGTACACACTCAAATCAACACCCATAGATGCAATAAAAGATACACATATATGGAATGTTGATCCAAATCTTCCAAAGAAAGAGATGGAACAACAATAGAGCTAACGGACTACAACAACAGTTGAACTAAGAAAAAATGGACTCATCTTCCAAATATAATGACCCTTGTAAACATAGAGAGAAGGCCACACCCACACGCAGAGCACTTGTCGATGAACGGTGGGGCCATGGACGCGCCCATGGATCACATGTCATTAATCCTCGAGGTGGCAGGCATGGCGACGAACATCCATGACCAATCAAACAGCGAGAAAACGGCCTACAACCACCGACGTAAGGCACACGCAAATCAAACGGCATAGCAGGCACTCGCGAGCGAGGATCCTCGGTAAGGGAGAAACAACATCCACATGCAGCTCCATCCCCGTCGAGGCCAGCAAACTCCCCCCGCCCCCCGGCCCTTGGCAATCTCTCCAAAACAGGAATTACAAAGGCGGCAACAAAACGCATCCTGCACACTACATTAATGAACTACATCCAGAAACATGATGGCTGATATTAAAAAAATGCAACAAGGACAAACGAACCCATGAGATAGCCCACGTTGACCAACAAAAGTCCAAGAATGGTTGCATCCTAGCAATGATAAGAAGATGGTAGTACCTGCAAAGGTGAGGGGAAAGACAATTAATAGTGAGCGTGCAAAAGAGATCACACACAAGAAAGAAGGAAAGAGCATACAAACCTCGGCTCAGCTAGCCAGCAGGAGAACGATGAAAACGCTCAATGAACCCTTCCATTCCAGGGGACCGAGCCGAAGGAATGGGCGAGCCTTCTTAGATGTGAGACATTGGCCGTGAAGGAGAGTGCTGGCAGGACGAAAGAGGAAGAAGCTAACAAGACCTTTCCATTCGAGGGCCGGTGCTAGAGGACGCGGTCTAACCTGGTGTGCCAAATAGAAACACCCCAAGCCAATGGCCTTACTCACGCGAGCTATTGACCCAACATACTGACACATGGACGCACATGGACCCAGACGAACCATCACCAACAAACAAAAGATCAGGAAAGTACCGACACAGAAAACTGACATAGGCATACGTGCAAGGCATGGTCGAAAAGCTTTTACCCCCATCTAGATGACATAGCTGGATGGCGCACACCACCTCCAACACATACGTGAACCAGCAAACACGAACGCAACACCGACCGGCAAATCAACTGCGTGCACCCGGCGAGCAAGACACCGAGTTCGCATCGGGTCCATCGTCGGCCTTTTTTTTTACTTGCCAGTAGGCCTCTGGGCAGGCTAATCACATGGGATATAGGCACGCCAAACCCCAGCTCGCCACCAAAAAATGAGTCATGCATGTACAGGCGTGCAAGCCACCGGGTCCACCACCAGCTGGCCTCTGAAAGGGATGTGCGGGCCGGATCTAGCAATGGCGCCTGCGAGGATGCAGGCCAAATGTCCTGCACTCCTGGTGTCGGGGATGAATCCCAGGCAGGCAACGGAACCCGAATCCTTTTCAAAAACAACGGGGCCAGCAACGCCCCTCGAGCCGGCGCACGTTTGGCTGGGTCGCTCGACCCGACCAAGCCTCTCGACCTAGCCGAACTCCGCAACCTGGCCGGACTCCTCGACTCGGCCCCAACAACCAGCTCAAGACGGCTGAACCCGACACGTCAAGACTTCGCCAACAAGCCAGCTCCACCCTTGGCGCGTTCCTAAACCCGGCCACGGATCAGCTCCCGTCCCATCCCAGCCGTACGATGGGACAAGTCTCCACCTACCGATGACCGAGGCAATAGTGCCTCGCCCATGCCTCTGGTCAGCCGGGGCGTGGCAACAGTGCCCTACCTACCCGCTGACCAGGGCCGACGAGGCAACAATGCAACCACCGTCACCAATGACGCCAGCAAGCGGCGACCTAACGGAGCGGCACTGTAGCCGACTCAACCCGGCCACTCCTTGACGATCGACAAGATGACCAACAGTGCCCCCGTACCCGGTGGGCCCCGCGCCCGGAGAACCCGGCAAGCCCGGACCCCCGGCGGGTCCCAGCGCCGGCTTCCCGGACAATGACAACCCCTCCCCACGGCCTTGTAACATTACTATTGTATCCCTGGGGGGTTGACCTATAAAACCTCCCAGGAGGCCTCCATGCACGGGGGTGAAGAAACCAATCAGTAGAACACACACATACGGAGAGGGAGCAGCCTAAGCCTTGGCCAGCCTTCCTTCTCCCCCGACACAGCTCAAGGAGCAACTTTGTACTGAAACATATCAACCACACTCGGCTGGACTAGGGGTATTATCTCTCCGGAGAGCCCCATACCTGGGTATGTCTTGCGTCCTGCGCTCGCTCATGCCAACCTCGCCTCTGGAGCCCACCAGTGCCCTCGAGCCTCCTCCTATCTTTAGCCATCCCTTGGCATCTGCCGTGCGCCCACCACGACAGTTGGCGCCCACCGTGGGGCAGCTCGAGGTCCTGGCCGGGAGCATGCTTCAGACGGGGCCCCTATCCGACTCCGACGAGCCCGTCATGCTGGCGAACAACATCATCAACGCACTCACCGCCTCCTTCACCGCGCTACGCGTCTCTGACGCCCCTGCGGTCGACGAGTACTCCAACGAGGTACTTGACTTTTCCGGCTCCCCCCTTTCCCTCGACGGCAACGCTCCCGCCGGGGCAATGGACCTCTGCGTGGAGGTCTTCGTCACCGACACCGGTGCCTCTTCCTCGTCCAGCGCGGCAAGGAAGGCCGCCGCAGCCAAGGCTGCAGCGAAACAGGCCGGCTCGCCCAACCCGCTGCGCACCACGATGCAGAGCCTTCGCATCCCCATCGGCACCGACATCGACGCCTCCGACGTCGCCGAGGCCCGGACTCGGCTCGAGGAGGACCGCCAGCGCCTGCTGGACCTCACCGATACGCTCGCCGCCACGCAGCATCGCCTGGACTCCGCTCAGCTGGAGCGCAACGCCGCCTATGGCTTTACGCTGGCCGCGCCCGAGCCAAGTCGGGTCGCCGATGTGCGGGCCTGGGGCAGTGCGATCGGGCGCGCCTTCGGCGTCCTCCCGCCCGTTTACGAGACTCCCATGAAGAACATGCGCGCCGCTCAGGCGGCGGCAGTCGGCCTTTATCAGCTCGCGGGCGAAGAGCTGCAGGACCGCCTCTAGTGGGTGAACGACCTCCTTGCTGCGGCCAACGCACAACAGGACCGTGTCAACCAACTCGCCAAGCTGGCGGGATCCGCCTCCCTCCGTGATGATGGACCCGGCGACCATCACCACACAGCGTCTTCACCACCCGGCGAGGCGCACTCCGACCGCACTCGGACCCGACACAACCCCACCCCGACGACCGCCAGAGCCCTGGGCGACGAGCCAGCCTTGGAAGACCGACTGTCGGTGTCAAAACCAGCGGATCTCGGGTAGGGGGTCCCGAACTGTGCGTCTAGGCCGGATGGTAACAGGAGGCAAGGGACACGAAGTTTTACCCAGGTTCGGGCCCTCTCGATGGAGGTAAAACCCTATGTCCTGCTTGATTAATATTGATGATATGGGTAGTACAAGAGTAGATCTACCACGAGATCGGAGAGGCTAAACCCTAGAAGCTAGCCTATGGTATGATTGTTGTTGTCTATATTGTCCTACGGACTAAAACCCTCTGGTTTATATAGACACCGGAGAGGGTTAGGGTTACACAAAGTCGGTTACAATGGTAGGAGATCTGAATATCCGTATCGCCAAGCTTGCCTTCCACGCCAGGGAAAGTCCCTTCCGGACATGGGACGAAGTCTTCAATCTTGTATCTTCATAGTCCAGGAGTCCGGCTGAAGGTATAGTCCGGCTATTCGAACACCCCCTAATCCAGGACTCCCTCAGTAGCCCCTGAACCAGGCTTCAATGACGACGAGTCCGGCGCGCAGATTGTCTTCGGCATTGCAAGGCGGGTTCCTCCTCCAAGTACTTCATAGAAGATTTTGAACACAAAGATAGTGTCCGGCTCTGCAAAATAAGTTTCCACATATTGCCATAGAGAGAATAACATTACATGAATCTAATCTGCTGACGTATTCCCTAGTGTGTCACACCACGACCAAGCCTTTATCCGAGTCGTTTCATTATCCCACCTCAGCGTGTCATGCGACGCGGTTTCCTTGGCACGTCTTGTTAAAGCAGAGATCGTGTCCCCTCATTTCGGGATTCTTATCAATACGGGCGTGGGTAACCCAACCGCTTCTAGGACTCCTAGATTATAGGCAAGTCCAAACGGACACGGAGAGGATGCTTGATATCCACCCTCTTTATAAAGGGACAAGGCTTTTATTTTTCCCTCCCGTGCTCAATCGAATCCTTCCCCCGCCTCAAGCTCAAACGCCCAAAGTTTAGGTCAGGTGCTCCGAACCTTCAGTCATGTCCGGATCTAGCCTTCAAGGCCGATGGGTGCCTTCCTCCGTCACGGAGGAAGACATCAAAAAGTTGAGGGAGGCCAGATATCTGACCGCCAAGATTTTGCATCGGCTGCCTCCCCGGGGGCAGGCCGTCCCCTCCCCCGAACCCAACGAGAGCGTCGTGTTTGTCTCCCACTTCCTCCGAGGTCTAGGCCTTGCTCTGGATCCTTTCTCCAGGGGCTTGATGTTTTATTACGGCCTAGATTTCCATGATCTAGCTCCGGACTCCTTTCTTCATATCACGACATTTATTGTCGTGTGCGAGGCCTTCCTCCGGGTTACCCCTCACTTTGGCCTATGGCTCAAGACCTTTGAAGTAAAGCCGAAGATGATCGAGGGGCAACATGCAGCGTGTGGAGGTGCCTCAATACGCAAGATGACGGGAGCTTCATGGCCCAAAGGTTCCATCCCAGAGGTGTCTGAATTGTGGCAACATGAGTGGTTCTACATCACGGCTCCTAGAAGTGCCAAGTGGGCGGCCGCCCCCGTTTTCCGCTCGGGCCCTCCACCACAACTGATGTCATGGATTAGCAGAGGACTGAGCTGGGGTCCAGCCAAAGACGTGCCTATACTACAAAGCCGCATTCGAGATCTCTTTAATGGAGATTTCGGTTTGGTTGCGGTAGTACAAGTTATGCTGGTCCGTCAAGTCCAGCCTTGCAAACGCCGACCCCTTCACTTGTGGGAGTTCAATCCCGAGGGACCGCGTGCCATTCAAAATTTCCTCGGCCTAACGCACGAGGAGATGTACAAGTCATTCTTCGGACCTCAGGTAGAGTGTCTGGAAATCATCGAGGACGCGGTCCTGAGCAATATCCGCGCCGCCGAACAGGTAAGGAATCTTCCGGCCGAATATACCATCTCTCATTTGTTACGAAGTTATCTCTGAGAGTTCACTTTTTGACCAGGACTGGCTAACAAAGGCGAAGTTGATTCGACGTTCAGCCCCCCTCCCTGAGGGTTTGGAAAATCCGGTACTGGAAAAGATGCTCCAGGTCGCACCCTGCCCGGAGCCCTTGAAGGAAGATACCGGGGAGGATAATACGGGCGGACGCGGGCCCCCAACACTGCCCATTCTAACCGAGGGAGCGAGCGTCTCCATGAAGGAAGACGACCGGAGGAGGAAAAGGACCGCGCCCGGGGGTTCGGAAGCCGAAGCTTCCAAACGGGAGAAGAAGTCTCCCACAGAGGGTCCTACCCTGGGGGGCGCTGTTGCCGCACAAAGTCCGCGGGGGGATCAATTCTCCCGCGAGTCGTAAGTGACCCGAAATACTTTGATAGTACAGATACGCCATATTTTTCTTCTGAGAAAATAACCACCGCATATATCTTTGAAGTTCGGGCCTTGGCCCCTCTCAAATGAGCTCGTCTTCGGGGGATCTTCTTCCAGAGATGATGGAGAGTGAAATGCCTCCTCCGGACTCCTCCGCTCCGGAAGCGGGCGACCTTGAAGTGTCGTCACGGAGGGCCTCTCCGAGTCTGGCGAGGCCAGAAGATAATCCCATTGACCCCCGAAGCTCCCAGTGTCCGGTTCCCGAAGAGAGCAGACAAAAGAGTCCGGCACCGTCTAGTGTACGATCGGATGTTCTGAGGGAGTTGGTGGGGTGAGCGGCCATCTCAGACGAACACCGTGTGCTGATGAATACGGTGATGGAGAGGATATCGTCCGCCGAAAGCGGATTGCATGAAGCTTTTATGAGTCTACTGACAAGCTTTGAGGTACGTAAAAGAATGTATGATAGTCCTACCGGTCTAAATCCTATGGCGTAGGGGTCTGGGCCCATCGCCCATTGCACACCTGCACATTGCGTACGCGGCCAGTGAGCAGACCTAGCCTCCCTTATACAAGTGCAGGCGTTCCAGTCCAACCCGGCGCGCGCCGCTCAGTCGCTGACGTCACGAAGGCTTTGGCTGATACCATGACGTTGAGTGGCCATAACTGTTCCCGCGTAGTTGGTTAGTGCGTATAGGCCAGTAGCCAGACTCAGATCAAATACCCAGATCTCGTTAAGCGTGTTATTTTGAAGTAACCGCGAATGCCAACCAGGGCCAGGCCGACCTCTCACCTAGGTGGTCTCCGCCTGCCCTATCGCTCCACCTCTAAGTAACAGTCGGGGGCCGTCGGGAACCTAGGCCCACCACTACCTGGGTGGAACCACCTGACCCTTCAGCCCCCAACATCGGAATCACTTGCCGGTACTCAACGAGCCAACCCGACTTTAGTCACAACATGTATAGTATGTATATATAGTATAAACCCATGATCAACACCCGAGTGATAACGGTCCGATAGTATAGCATGGCAGACTGACAAGAATGTAGGGCCACTGATGATAATCTAGCATCCTATACTAAGCATTTAGGATTGCAGGTAAGGTATCAACAGTTGTAGCAACAATGACAGGCTATGCATCAGAATAGGATTAACAGAAAGCAGTAACATGCTACACTACTCTAATGCAAGCTGTATAGAGGAGAGTAGGCGATATCTGGTGATCAGGGGGGGCTTACCTGGTTGCTCTGGCAAGAGAGAGGGGTCATCAACACCGTAATCGTACTGGGTAGCAGCGGTGTCGGTCTCGGTGTCTAGCGAGAGAAGCGGGGGAAGAAACAATAAATATTAAGCAAACAGATGCGTAGCGATGCATGACATGACAAGTAGTGGTGCTAGGGGTGCCCTGACACGGTATGAGGTGGTACCGGTGAAGGTGGGAAACATCCAGGAAAATATCCTCGGTGTTTCGTGTTTTCGGACAGATGAACCGGAGGGAAAAGTTGCATGTTTCCTATGCTAGGGATGCATGGCGGACGAACGGGCTGCGTATCCGGATTCCTCTCGTCGTTCTAAGCAACTTCCGTGTACAAAGTTTTTCCGTCCGAGCTACGGTTTATTTTATATTGATTTTAAAATATTTAAATCAATTTTAGGATTTATTTAATTAATTTAATTCAAGATTATCCAGAACAGTGTTTGCTGACGTCATCATGATGTCAGCATGATGTCAGTAGTTGACCTGGTCAACCTGACAGGTGGGTCCCTCCTGTCAGCGACTGTTTGACTAATTAACAGTAGTTAATTAGGTTAACTAGTTATTATGTTAATTAATCTTAATTAGTTAATTTAAACAGAATTAAATCAATCAATTAATTAATTATTTTAATTAATTAATTATTTTAATTCATTTTAGAAAAATTCATTCTGGGGAGTTGGGCGCAGCGGGCGTGCGGGCCCAGTGGGCGCCAGATAGGGCGATGCGGCCACGGCGTCGGCCAGGAGGCCGGAGCGGCGCATGGGAGAGGCGGCCATAGCGGCGAGGAGCTGCAGCAGAGGGAGCAAGGCGACGCGGGGTGGCGCACAGGTTGGCCGGGGGCTTGCGGGCGTTGGGCGTCGGGTGCAGGGCGGCGCGAGGCCGACGGAGCGAAGGCGAGGCGGCGAGCAGCGGGGCCAGGCGAGCGCTGGGGCAGGGAAGCGGTGGTAGCCGTTGTAGGCAGCCGCGCGAGGAGAAGAGCGGGGGCGGAGGAGGACAAGGGCAGGCGAGCATCAGGCGCAGGGGAGGCGGGCTGGAACGGCGCGACGGGGTGGCGGTGGTTCGCGCGCGGGCCAGCGGGCGCTGGGACGGCGAAGGCGCCGACGAGCGCAGCGGCGCGGGTGAACAGGGAAGGGTCGCGACGGCGATGGCGAGCGCGGTGCGTCGAGCGGGACGGCGAGGCGGAGGAGAAGAACGGGGGCTCACGGGGGGGGGGTCGTAGGGTTCGGGGCAATGGTGGTTGGGGAGGACGACGATGACGACCCGGCGGAGAGGAGGCGGACCGTCGGGGAGGAGGCGCCGGCGAGGTGGCCGGGCGACCAGGGCGTCGAGCGGCGGGGTTGGCAATTCGTTATCTCGATCCAGATCCTGATCAGGGAGGAGGAGGGTGTGCGAGGGGGAACGTGGGGGAGTGGGTGTCGGTGGGTAGGTCACGGGGAGGAGTGGGGGTTATGGGGCGCCGGCTGGGCCGGCCTGGCTTGTCCAGTGGCCAGCTGGGCCGAGGCCCAGTGGGGGGTGGGGTTTGTTTTTTGTTAGTTTTGTTTTTCTATTTTTTGTATTTTCTTTTCTGTTTTAATTCATTTTAAGTATTTAGGTCTTTTATAAAAGCATGGATCCCACACCATAAATTCGTAGGCATTTATTTGCACACATCGAACATTTTTGTTTTAATTTTTGAAAACTTTTATTATTTAACTTTATTTTAAATTTGAATTTGAATTTTGAAAAGTTTTGATCCAACACGATATTAACAACAGTAACCGGGGTGATGTGGCACCGTTAACGTGGGATTACTGTAGCTTAATTACACGGGCGTTACAAAACTCCTCCACTACAAGAAATCTCGTCCCGAGATTTAGGAGGTAGAAGGAAACAATGCGGTGTATTCATCACACAGGCGATCCTCGCGTTCCCAAGTGGCTTCATCTTCAGAGTGATGCGACCACTGGACTTTGAGGAATTTGATCGCCTTCTGACATGTGCGGCGTTCAGCTTGGTCAAGAATGCGGACCGGATACTCTTTATAGGGGAGGTCCTGTTGCAATTCGAGCACTTCATGATCCACTGCTCGGATTGGGTCCTTGAAGCAACGTCGGAGCTGTGACACGTGGAACACATCGTGAACCTGAGTAAGGTTAGACAGAAGCTCCAGTTGATATGCCACTTTTCCACGCCTTTCGAGAATAGTGAAGGGACCGCTATAGCGAGGAGCTAGCTTGCCCTTGATCCCGAAGCGGTGAGCACCCTTCATTGGTGTAACTCGAAGATAAGCCTTTTCGCCAGGTTGATAGACCATGTCTTTTTGATGACGGTCATACTGACTTTTCTGACGTGACTGAGCAGTCTTGAGATTCTCGCGAATAATGCGGACTTGTTCTTCGGCCTGTTGGATAATATCTGGACTGAAGAGTGGACGTTCCCCAGTTTCTGACCAGTTCAGAGGGGTCCGACACTTTCGGCCATATAACTCTTCGAAGGGGGACATCTTCAGACTAGCTTCATAGCTATTATTATAAGAGAACTTGGCATATGGAAGAGATTCCTCCCATTTCTTGCCAAAGGAAATTATGCAAGCTCGAAGCATGTCCTCGAAAACTTGGTTGACACGTTGAACTTGTCCTTGCGACTAAGGATGAAACGCCGTACTGAACGACAGATGAGTTCCCATAGCTTCTTGGAAACTAGCCCAGAACCTTGAAGTGAATAAGCTGCCACGGTATGAACTGATAACCCGTGGAATACTGTGAAGTGAAACAATTATGGACATGTATCGAGTTGCAAGCTGACTAGCAGTGATTGTTTCTTTGACCGCCAGAAAATGTGCTACTTTAGAAAGCCGGTCAATGACGACAAGAATAGCATCATTACCTTTCTGCGATTTGGGAAATCCAGTGACGAAGTCCATTTCAACATGGTCCCATTTCCATTCAGGAGTAGAGATAGGTTGCAGAGTTCCAGCAGGCCTTTGATGTTCTGCTTTGATACGACGACAAACGTCACACTCAGCAACATAACAAGCAATGTCTGGCTTCATATTAGACCACCAGAATCTTTGACGAATATCCTGGTACATCTTTGTACTACCAGGATGGATGGACAGAGGCGTATCATGAGCTTCTTTCATAACCTCCTGTGTGATATCATGGTTTTTCTCTGAACATGGCACCACTAGGCGGCCTTTGAAGTACAAGGCGCCATCATCGGTGATAGTGAAGAATGAGGGCTTTCCTTCTGCTAGATGGCGTTTAATCTTGTGGACTTGAGAGTCATATCCCTGAATTCTCTTGATGGAGTCCAAGAGATCTGGTTCGACAGCCAAGGTATTGAGGGAACCCTGGGAAACAACACAGAGGTTCATCTTGCGAAACTCCTCAGGAGGTGGAGCGAGTGCACCAGGGGGAACAATATGGAGGTTCAGCTTTCTGAATTCTTCAACAAGCGAGGGCTGAACTTTGTGAACCTGGAGGAGGTTGCAGTAAGACTTGCGGCTCAAGGAATCAGCCATTACATTAGCCTTGCTTGGGGTATAGGATATACCCACGTCAAAGTCTGCAACAGTCTCCATCCATCTCTGCTGACGGAGGTTTAAGTCTAGTTGAGTAAACAGATACTTCAGACTTTGGTGGTCGGTGAAGATCTCGCAACGATTACCGAGAATGTAATGTCGCCACTTCTTTAGAGCATGAATGACAACAGCAAGCTCGAGGTCGTGAACTGGGTAGTTTTCTTCATGAGGGCGCACAAGAGGCATAAGAAATCACTCTGCGCTCTTGCATTAGGACACAGCCTAATCCTTGACGGGAAGCGTCGCAGTAAATGACGAAGTGCTTCTTAGTATCAGGTGGATCAAGCACTGGGGCAGAAGTCAACTTGTCTTTGAGCGCCTGGAAACTTTCCTGACACTTGTCTGTCCATTGAAACTTGACGCCCTTATGCAACAGATTAGTCAGAGGCCTGGAAATCTTGGAGAAGTTCTCGACGAATTGACGACAATAGCTGGCGAGACTGAGAAAACTTCGGACTTGCTTGACATTCTTCAGAGGAGTCCAATCGAGAATAGCCTGAACTCATTCAGGGTTGACGGCAATACCATCCTTGGAGATGACATGCCCAAGATAGGTTACTTCGGGGAGCCATAATTCACACTTGGAATACTTAGCATAGAGTTGATACTCTTGTTTTGGAACTCACTTCCATAGTTCATTTGCCAAGAATCTTACAATGTCATCTCGTAAATTTGTGTTGCACCTTTTCTTCTCAGGCATCCTAAGTGTGAGGTATCCTGACACCAATCGGATCTGAATCTCGGTCAGATATGATGGTTGGAACATATTTTTCAAGGGTTATAACATCGGTCATTATATGACCCAGTAAGGTAATGTCATGCCTAGCACACCTGGCCGGAGGACCTATTGTTATAGTTTCCTTTTCTGCAAGATTACCCATTCTTCCATGAGGAAATTGTAAGACTTATTCTACAAGATGTCCTTGATGGATCCTTCGTGTATCCAGAGTCTGACCTTTGCCTGAAGACCATGTCAATGCTATCTCGAAGCATGTATGTGGTACTCCGATCTTCAATAAGAGAAGCACAATGCTAAAATTTCTTTATTAATTACCATAAACACCGTTGTATGGGTAATGTCATGTTACTTCTCTCCCCTTTCCTAAAGGGTTTTCTATGTTATATTCTGTCATGGATATCATGCTCTGCTTGTTCTTGGGAAGGATATACCCCTGAAATATGTGTTTAAACACATTTTTCCTTTTAACTGTTTTGTTTAACCTGATGATCACATTTTCCTTTCCATTGGTTTGTTTGGCCTTTCTTGTGATCTATATAACCTAAGCAGTAATAATTCAATGCTTATGTAAACACCTCGGTGTACAACTCTGTCAGTGAGACCCTGTTTCTACTGTTGATGACATTCTGGTATCCACCGATGGACGAGAACTTTGCCTAATGGTCCGCCTCATTCAACGAGCAGGAGAATGGTTCTCTTCGTCCCTTGCCCTTGGTACCGATGTTGTTGCCAACATAACTGATAGGCTATCCTCTCACATGTCTTGTTATCATGACTGTGCAAGATATCACCGCCCTTTCTACTTTTAACCTACATGGTGGGCCCATAACCCACAGTTCCACATGATCGAAACCTGACTCTCCTGTACACCCTGTTGTCCAAGTAATTCCTCGCGCTTGACTTCGTATATGATTCACGGGCCACCTGCCTAGTGATCTGTTTTGGTATCAGACGCAATAATTATTCACATTGCTCTGATACCTTTTTGTAACGCCCGGGTAATTAAGCTACAATAATCCCACGTTAACGGTGCCACGTCACCCCGGTTACTGTTGTTAATATCACGTTGGATCAAAACTTTTCAAAATTCAAATTTAAAATAAAGTTAAATAATAAAAGTTTTTAAAAATTAAAACAAAAATGTTCGGTGTGTGCAAATAAATGCCTAGGAATTTATGGTGTAGGATCCATGCTTTTATAAAAGACCTAAATACTTAAATGAATTAAAACAGAAAAGAAAATACAAAAAAATAGAAAAACAAAAAAAACAAAAAAAAATAAAAAACAAACAAACCCCACCCCCACTGGGCCTCGGCCCAGCTGGCCACTGGACAAGCCAGGCCGGCCCAGCCGGCGCCCCATAACCCCCACTCCCTCCCGTGACCTACCCACCAACACCCACATTCCCCCTCGCACTTCCTCCTCCTCCCCAATCCGGATCTGGATCGGGGGAACGAATCGCCGACCCCGCCGCTCGACGCCCTGGTCGCCCGGCCACCTCGCCGCCGCCGCGGCTGCCTCGCCGGCGCCTCCTCCCCGACGATCTGCCTCCTCTCCGCCGGGTCATCGCCGTCGTCCTCCCCAACCACCATTGCCCCAAACGCTACAAACCCCCCCGTGAGCCCCCGTTCTTCTCCTCCGCCTCGCCATCTCGCTCGACGCACTGCGCTCGCCATCGCCGCCGCGACCCTCCCATGTTTGCCCGCGCCGCTGCACTCGCCAGCGCCTTCGCCGTCCCAGCGCCCGCTGGCCTGCGCGTGAAACACCGCTGTCGTGGTTCTAAGTCTGACAGTAGAGTGGGGGTAGGTATGGAGAGGCAAGGTCCTAGCTATGGAGAGGTTGTAAACACAAGAGATGTACGAGTTCAGGCCCTTCTCGGAGGAAGTAAAAGCCCTACGTCTCGGAGCCCGGAGGCGGTCGAGTGGATTATGTGTATATGGATTACAAGGTGCCGAACCCTTCTGCCTGTGGAGGGGGGTGGCTTATATAGAGTGCGCCAGGTCCCCAGCCAGCCCACGTAATGAAGGGTTTAAGGTGTATTAAGTCCGGGGCGTTACAGGTAACGCCCCACATAAAGTGTCTTTACTATCATAAAGTCTACTTAATTACAGGCCGTTGCAGTGCAGAGTGCTTCTTGACCTTCTGGTGGTCGAGTGAGTCTTCGTGGTCGAGTCCTTCAAGTCAGTCGAGTGAGTCCCTCGTAGGTCGACTGGAAGGTGATCTCTTCTAAGGGTGTCCTCGGGCAGGGTACTTAGATCAGGTCCGTGACCCTACCCTAGGTATGTGACTCCATCATTAGCCCCCGAATGGATTGAGGCTTGAGTGATGAAGGAGTTGATGTTGTTTCCGATTAGCTTTTGCATACTGGTTGTGCGTTGTTTTTGAACCAAAAAATTCTCTCTGTTGATAGTGAACAACTTTTCTTCAGTCGACTCGATCCATTCTTCTTCTTCGTCGAGTGATCTTTTTGGACTTCGCTGATTTCCGAGCGACGGATCGCAGGAAATCCCGCGTCTGGCAGACTGATCTGCCGTCCGCGGATTCCGCGGGATACGGAATTTGGGGGAGCGCGCGAAGCGGAGCGGACCGCGGCGCTCGGATGGGACGGGGCATAGACGCCTCGATTCCCGCGCCGCTTTTTTCGCCACGTATCACGCTTGCGCAACTGTTACAGGATATGATTAGATCGACCGGGCCCACCTGTCATCCACTCGGAAGGGATCTTATAAATGCGCCCGGCGAGGGTTTTTTGAACAGTGCCTCAGCATTCTCTCTCTGCTCCCTTCGTCTCCGCCCAACGCGCACGCTCTCGCCTCCGCACAACTTCTCCTCACGCGCCTCGCCGGTAGCCATGGTCAAGGAGAAGACGGCGGCGCTGGAGCGCGCGAAGAAGGCGTCGGCGACGGAGAAGGCGAAGGGGAGATCCACCAGCCGCGGCGGGTCTTCGTCTAGATCTCGCCTGCCGAAAGGCTGGGTCCAGGGAGATTGGATCCAGTCGACCATCACGGAGAAGGATCTCCTCGACATGGCCAACGAGGGCCTGATCCCTCATGGAGCTGCGAGGCTTCCGGGGAAAGAGTGGCAGCCCCAGCCGGAAGAGGGTGAGTGCGTGCTTCTGGCTACCCATGTCGACCGCGGATTCTCTTTGCCGCCGAGCATTTTCTTCCGTGGTTTCTTGAACTTCTTTGGAGCGCAACTCCACCACTTCACCCCGAATTCTATCGCCTATCTTGCCGCGTTTGTGTCCATGTGTGAGAGTTTTCTGGGCTGTCGACCGCATTGGGGCTTGTTCAAGCACATATTCACGTGTCGCTCTCAAACCGTGAAGAAGGCGAGCCCAGGCGACGAAAGAACCCGAGTTGTCCAAATGTGTGGAGGTCTGGGGATCCAGGTGAGGAACAAGAGCACCTTCCCAGCCATGACATTTCCCGAGTCAGTCAGAGGCTGGCAGTCGACCTGGTTCTACTGCCAGGATCAGTCGACGCCGGGGCAGTCGAGTGGACTCCCTCAATTTACCATGGACCGAGTGAACAAGCCCTCCTCTCTGAAGTTGATTCCGGAGGAGAAAGCTGACGTGAAGATGCTGATGGAGCGCGTAGTTCAGTTGGTTCGGGAGGGAGTGACGGGTATGGATCTCCTGGAGGTTTTCCTTAGGCGTCGAATCCAGCCTCTTCAGTTCCGGAGCCATTGCATGTGGTTGTACTGCGGGACTGAGGATGTGACTCGGGTCAATCCAGAAACAGTCGACGATACCACTCTGGAAAGGTGGATGGCCGCTGTTACTGGGAACAAAGATAACCCTCGCGGAGCCAGAAGGATTCCTCCACTCGACTGCCACAGTGATCCAAACAAGGTATGTCTGCTCCACTTCCCATTGTATTCTCGTCACATTTATTTCTGTTTTCTCTGCTGATCGGTCGACTGATCTTTGTCTTGATGTCTATCAGGCCCTCACTGAGCTGTACTCGATGCCCAATGGAGCACAGGCTCCGACCGAGGAGGGAGAAGCGAGCGGGGGCGAGAGCCAGGAGGAGGAGTGGGACTCGGACGCCGCTGAGGCTGATGATGATGATGATGACGATGATGATGATGACGATGAGGACGAGGGAGAGGAGGAGGAGGAGGAGGTCGCACCACCGCGCTCGGAAAGGCGGTCGAAACTTGTCCATGACCCTGCGACCGAACGCGGCGAGGGGGTTGCGACTGTTACACAGTCGACCAAGCGCCCTCGGACCACCTCTCCGGCGCCGACTGAAAAGGCGTCGAAGCAGCCCAGGGCGGCCCCGTCGAAGCCGACCAAGCACCTGCCGAAGATGAAGGTGTCCATCCCCACCATATCAGGGTAATCGTGTTGCTTAAGTCTTCTTGTTTTGTGTGAACTTTATCTCTGGTTGGCGCTGGAGTTAGTCGACTGACTCTTTGGAGTTGCAGTGCTGCTACTTCTGAGACCTCGGCCCGGGCTGACGACCATGAGATGGAGGACGCAGCAACCTCAAAACCTGGTACTATACTCTTAACACCGTCTTTAGTCGACTGACTCATGATCTAATCCTGATTCTTTTCTGTAGCTCCATCCAATGTTGTTATCACTCTCCCTGATGATGATGAAGATGAGGAACCGCTGAAGTACAGAAGGAGTAGGAAAGCGTCTGCCAGCAGGGTGACCCAGGATGTGACGGTGCCTGAGACTCTGGTCGCGGAGGAGGAGAACACCACTCGACACACCGTGTCCTTCGCAGATCCACTGACGAGTGCTCCGCAGCCCTCCCTCTTCACGACGCACCACGTCCCAGAGGACCAAGCTGGCGCAGCGAAGGAGGCGATACGCCAGGCAGGGATCATGATGGAGCAGTTGAAGACCATCCGGGATGCGAGCCAGGCAGCTTACGACGCCAGTTCCGCCCTCCAAAGCAATGTTCAGGTCAGTCGACCACCGTTTGTTCTGTTAGGATATGCTATCAAAAACTTTTCTTTCCAGAATTTATAGTAGTCACCCACTGGGTGTGTCGAGTTAAACTCCGTGTTAGCGGGGGCACGCTGAGTGCACCCGCTGGGTGTAGTCCCCAAGGCTAAGGTCGACTGCTGGCAGTCGGCCTTAGGCTTTATAATTTCAGTCTTTCCGTCATTCGACTATGGCGACTGGATTTCGCAAACCGGTCGACTGGTCGACTCTGTCTCCAAGGCTAAGGTCGACTGCTGGCAGTCGGTCTTAGGCTTCATAAGTTCAGTCTTTCCGTCATTCGACTATGTCGAATGGATTTCGCAAACCGGTGGGGGCACGCTGAGTGCACCCACTGGGTGTAGTCCCCGAGACTGTGGTCGACTGCTGGCAGTCGATTACAGTCTTAAAGAATATATCTCTTTTTTGAGGTCGACTGGTCGACTTTATCTTCAATAGGATTAGTGGGGGCACGCTGAGTGCACCCACTGGGTGTAGTCCCCGAGACTACAGTCGAATGCTTGTATTCGGCTGTAGTCTTAGAAACGCGTGATTTTTCCTTTTTCACTCGGAAGTGAATTATATTTGACATTTAGTCGATTGGTTCTTCGCAGAACTCCTGTGATCTTGTGGCTCGCTACTCTGAGCTGGAAAACAAGCACATTCAGCTCGAGCTGAATTTGAAACTGGTTCAGGAGAATCTGACGAAGGCAAAGGAGGAGACCGAAGGTATGTTTGGTGAGACCTTGACGACTGCTTTTTCCCTTCATTTGTTTCAAAATCTGATCTTGCTGTAACTTGCAGGTAAGGTGAGGGAGGCCCAACGGAAGAAAGACCTTGAACTAGCTGAGAAGATCAAGCTTGTTGACGAGAAGTTAGCTTCAGTCGCAAAGCTTGAGCAAGAAAATACCAATCTGAAAGCTGCTCTTGGGAAGAAAAAAGATCTGGAGGCCTTCCTGAATGGTCTTGCCAAGAAGCTGTTTCTTATGCTTGAAGGTAAATCTCTATGCTCGGCAATCATTTCCAATCGTGGTTTTTCCATTCGACCATTGCCTTGACTCGGTGATCGTCCTTGCAGAATTTTGTCAAAACTTTGAAGAAGAAACTAGCCGGCTGGAACCAAACCTTGACCCCGTCAATTCTCCGGTGAACGACGAAGTTGCCATGAATGTTTTCCGACTGGAGTCCCGTGTTGCAGCTGTCGTGGACTATCTTGCAAGGCTGAAGGTCGCCACATCTCGCATCGACTCGACGCTCTGGCCTGGGGAGACACTCCAGAACGACCTCGAGTCGCTGATGGCTCGCTTGAACACAGTCCCTGGTCGAGTGCAGGAGTGGAAAAAGTCCTCGGCTCGGTGCGGTGCAGATGTTGCTCTGTGTCTGGCCCGAGTCCACTGCAAAGATGCGCGAGAAGACAAGCTGGCGGCCCTCCGGGTGGCCAACACCAAGAAACACGACTTCAGGTCCTTTATGGAAACTTTCCTTGCTGCTGCCACTCGGATCGCAGATGGAATTGATCTTGATGAGTTTGTTGCACCTTCCAGCCCTCCACAGGAGGGGTAAAAAACTTCTTCTAAACTTGACGCTTTAAATTTGCCTCGGTATGCCGAGTGGAGTTGTAACCGATAAACTTTAACAGGCTTAGTGCCTGAGCACTTTCGGTTCCTTTTGGAATCGATCCCAACTTGAACTTGGTGTTTGAATATGATTGCTTTTGGCTCGAAATGTCTTTTGCAGGCTCAAAGCAAGACGCTCACTGCAGTCGACTTATTCCTTAATCCACTTAGGCGAGCACTGGGCTGCAGCTAAGCCCTCGAGTGAGAGGTTTGCTCTTCACTCGGTATGATTTTCATATCTTAGGCGAGCACTGGGCTGCAGCTAAGCCCCCGAGTGAGAGGTTTGCTCTTCACTCGGTAGGATTTCTATATCTTAGGCGAGCACTGGGCTGCAGCTAAGCCCCCGAGTGAGAGGTTTGCTCTTCACTCGGTAGGATTTTTATATCTTAGGCGAGCACTGGGCTGCAGCTAAGCCCCCGAGTGAGAGGTTTGCTCTTCACTCGGTAGGATTTTTATATCTTAGGCGAGCACTGGGCTGCAGCTAAGCCCCGAGTGAGAGGTTTGCTCTTCACTCGGTAGGATTTTTATATCTTAGGCGAGCACTGGGCTGCAGCTAAGCCTCCGAGTGAGAGGTTTGCTCTTCACTCGGTAGGATTTCTATATCTTAGGCGAGCACTGGGCTGCAGCTAAGCCTCCGAGTGAGAGGTTTGCTCTTCACTCGGTAGGATTTCTATATCTTAGGCGAGCACTGGGCTGCAGCTAAGCCCCCGAGTGAGAGGTTTGCTCTTCACTCGGTAGGATTTTTATATCTTAGGCGAGCACTGGGCTGCAGCTAAGCCTCCGAGTGAGAGGTTTGCTCTTCACTCGGTAGGATTTTCATAACTTAGGCGAGTACTGGGACTGCAGCTAAGCCTCCGAGTGAGAGGTTTGCTCTTCACTCGGTAGGATTTTTATATCTTAGGCGAGCACTGGGCTGCAGCTAAGCCTCCGAGTGAGAGGTTTGCTCTTCACTCGGTAGGATTTTTATATCTTAGGCGAGTACTGGGACTGCAGCTAAGCCTCCGAGTGAGAGGTTTGCTCTTCACTCGGTAGGATTTTTATATCTTAGGCGAGTACTTGGGCTGCAGCTAAGCCCCCGAGTGAGAGGTTTGCTCTTCACTCGGTAGGATTTTTATATCTTAGGCGAGCACTGGGCTGCAGCTAAGCCCCCGAGTGAGAGGTTTGCTCTTCACTCGGTAGGATTTTCATAACTTAGGCGAGTACTGGGACTGCAGCTAAGCCTCCGAGTGAGAGGTTTGCTCTTCACTCGGTAGGATTTTTATATCTTAGGCGAGCACTGGGCTGCAGCTAAGCCCCCGAGTGAGAGGTTTGCTCTTCACTCGGTAGGATTTTCATAACTTAGGCGAGTACTGGGACTGCAGCTAAGCCTCCGAGTGAGAGGTTTGCTCTTCACTCGGTAGGATTTTTATATCTTAGGCGAGTACTTGGACTGCAGCTAAGCCTCCGAGTGGAAGTCTGGCTTACCACTCGGTAGGATTTTATTTAATCTTAGGCGAAACGAATTCGCAGCTAAGCCTCCGAGTGGAAGTCTGGCTTACCACTCGGTAGGATTTTATTTAATCTTAGGCGAAACGGATTTGCAACTAAGCCTCTGAGTGGGAGTCTGGCTCACCACTCGATAGGATTTTTACAAACTTAGGCGAAACGGATTCGCGGCTAAGTCACCCACTGAGGGGAAAATTTTATTGGACAAAATAAAAAGTGACAAAAATTATGGAGGAACTATGACACTATTATTTTGAGATCCATGAACTACAGAAGTACTTTATTGCAACTCATCCGAGTGATTAAACTTAAGTGTAAAATGGGCGGAGTAGTTCCGCATTCCAAGCTCGGGGCTCGTCGATATTATGTTTGACGTTGTAAAGACGGTACGCCCCGTTGTGGAGAACTTTGGTGACGATGAAGGGTCCTTCCCAAGAAGGAGCAAGCTTGTGTTGTTTCTTCTGATCCACTCGGAGAACTAAATCTCCTTCCTGGAAGGCTCGACCCCTCACATTTCTGGCGTGGAAACGACGCAAATCTTGTTGGTAGATGGTCGACCGGATCAGAGCCATCTCCCTTTCTTCCTCTAAAAGGTCGACTGCGTCTTGCCGCGCTTGTTCAGCTTCTGCTTCGTTGTAGATTTCAACTCGAGGAGCATTGTGGAGAAGATCACTCGGCAAGACTGCTTCAGCTCCGTAGACCAAGAAGAATGGAGTTCTTCCGGTCGACCGATTAGGTGTGGTCCGCAGTCCCCAAAGCACCGAGGGAAGTTCGTCGACCCAAGCTCCAGCTGCATGCTTGAGATCACGCATCAGTCGGGGTTTCAATCCCTTGAGAATCAGGCCATTGGCTCGCTCTGCTTGTCCATTCGACTGCGGATGGGCGACTGAAGCGTAGTCGACTCGTGTGCCTTGAGAGTTACAGAAATCTCTGAATTCCTCCGAGTCAAAGTTCGACCCATTATCCGTAATGATGCTGTGCGGGACTCCATATCTGAATATCAGTTCCCTGATGAAGCTAACAGCAGCACCGGCGTCAAGGTTCTTGATTGGTTTAGCCTCAATCCACTTGGTGAACTTGTCGACTGCCACCAGTACATGCGTGAAGCCACTTCGACCTGTTCTCAAAGGACCGACCATGTCCAACCCCCATACTGCGAAAGGCCAGACGAGTGGAATGGTCTTCAGAGCTGATGCAGGCTTGTGTGACATATTCGAGTAGAACTGACATCCTTCGCACTTATCCACTATTTCCTTTGCCATCTCATTCGCCTTTGGCCAGTAAAATCCGGCTCGGTATGCTTTGGCCACGATGGTCCGAGAGGACGCATGATGACCACAGGTTCCCGAGTGGATATCATTAAGGATGATTCGACCTTCTTCTGGTGTTATGCACTTCTGACCAACTCCAGTCGCGCTTTCTCTGTATAACTGTCCTTTGATTACGGTAAAAGCTTTAGATCGACGGACGATCTGTCGAGCCTCTTCCTCATCCTCCGGGAGCTCTTTTCTCAGGATATACGCGATATATGGAACTGTCCAGTCGGGAATGACCACCAAGACCTCCATGACCAAGTCGACCACTGCTGGGACTTCAACCTCAGTCGGATCTGTGGCACTCTTGGGCTGTGGAGCTTCTTCGGTGAAAGGATCTTCTTTGACTGACGGAGTGTGTATATGCTCCAAGAACACACCACTCGGAATGGCTTCTCTCTTGGAACCTATCTTTGCTAGATCATCAGCTGCTTGATTTTTCAGTCGGGGTATATGATGGAGCTCCAACCCCTCGAACTTCTTTTCCAGCTTCCTCACTGCACTGCAGTATCCAGTCATGGCTGGGCTTCTCACGTCCCACTCCTTCATCACTTGGTTGACCACTAAATCCGAGTCGCCATAGACCATCAGGCGACGGACGCCGAGTGAAATGGCCATGCGCAATCCGTATAAGAGGGCCTCATATTCTGCCTCATTGTTGGAGGAATCAAAGTGAATCTGGAGCACATATCTGAGCTTATCTCCTCTGGGGGAAACCAGGACAACCCCAGCACCGGAACCATTCAACATCTTAGAGCCATCAAAGAACATGGTCCAATGCTCCGAGTGAACTTCAGTCGGCTGCTGCTGTTCAATCCACTCGGCAAGGAAATCTGCTATTGCCTGGGACTTAATGGCTTTCTTTGCCTCAAACTTGATATCAAGGGGAAGAAGTTCAATCGCCCATTTAGCCACTCGACCAGTTGCATCTCTGTTGTGCAAGATCTCTGATAGTGGAGCGTCGCTGACGACTGTGATGGAATGATCAGAGAAATAATGAGCAACCTTCTTTGTGGTCATGTATATTCCATACACAAGCTTCTGATAATGAGGATATCTTTGCTTGGATGGAGTCAAGACTTCAGACAAATAATACACTGGGCGCTGAACTTTGAAAGCTTTTCCTTCTTCTTCCCGCTCGACCGTAAGCACAGTACTGACGACTTGTCCTGTGGCTGCGATATAAAGCAACAAAGGCTCTTTGCTGATTGGAGCAGCAAGCACCGGCTGGGTGGAGAGCAGAGCTTTTAGCTCGGCAAACGCTGCATCAGCTTCTGGAGTCCACTCGAACTTGTCTGCCTTCTTCATCAGTCGGTAAAGAGGCAATGCCTTTTCACCGAGTCGTGAGATGAATCGACTTAATGCGGCCAAGCATCCAGTAAGCTTCTGGACATCGTGCACTCGCACAGGGCGTTTCATTCGGAGAATAGTGCCGATCTTCTCTGGATTAGCGTCGATCCCTCGCTCGGAAACGAGAAAACCGAGTAACTTGCCACCAGGAACTCCGAATGTGCACTTTGATGGATTGAGCTTGATATCATACCTTCTGAGGTTGGCAAATGTTTCGGCGAGGTCAGCGAGCAGGTCGGAACCTTTTCGTGACTTGACGACGATATCATCCATATACGCTTCCACATTCCGACTGATTTGAGTGAGTAGACACTTCTGAATCATTCGCATAAATGTGGCTCCGGCATTCTTGAGGCCGAATGGCATGGTGATATAGCAGAAGCACCCGAATGGAGTGATGAAAGCTGTTTTTACCTCGTCGGGTCCGTACAGACGGATCTGGTGGTACCCGGAGTAGGCGTCTAGAAAAGACAATCTCTCGCATCCCGCGGTCGAGTCAACAATTTGATCTATGCGAGGGAGAGGAAAATGATCTTTCGGGCAGGCCCGGTTGATGTGCTTGAAATCAATGCACATTCGGAGTGATTTGTCCTTCTTAGGAACCATGACGACATTAGCGAGCCACTCGGAGTGGTATATCTCTCGGATAAATCCTGCCGCCAACAGTCGAGCCACTTCCTCACCAATGGCTTTTCTCTTCTGGACGGCGGACCGCCGAAGATGCTCTTTGACTGGTTTTGCAGATGAGTCGACTCTTAGGCGATGCTCAGCCAGTCCCCTGGGAACACCTGGCATGTCAGCGGGCTTCCATGCAAAAATGTCCCAGTTCTCACGGAGGAACTGGATGAGCGCTTCTTCCTATTTCGGGTCGAGTGTCGTGGAGATGTGGGTCGGAGCTGCATCGGGGTCGGTCGGGTGAATGTGAACAGGCTTCGTCTCACCGGACGACTGAAATGCAGATTCTGTGGCGGGTTTCTTGGATCGCAGCAAGTCACTCGGATCTGCGTTTTGCTTGTATTCTTCGAACTCGACCGCTGTCACCTGGGAATCAGCAATCTTTGAGCCCTTCTGAAAGCACTCTTCTGCCTTTTTCCGATCACCGGTGACAGTGATCACTCCTTTGGGGCCGGGCATCTTCAATTTGAGGTACACGTAACATGGTCGAGCCATGAACCGTGCATAAGCTGGTCTCCCCAAAATGGCATGATATGCACTCTGAAAATCCACGACCTCAAACGTCAACTTCTCTTTGCGAAAATGTTTCGAATCACCAAACACCACGTCCAGAGCTATTTGGCCGAGTGACTCGGCTTTCTTCCCTGGTATAACTCCATGAAAGCTCATGTTACTGGTGCTCAGTCGGGACATCGGAATGCCCATTCCTTTCAGTGTGTCTGCATACAACAAATTCAGCCCACTACCACCGTCCATCAGCACTTTTGTCAGTCGAGTGCCTTCGACAACTGGATCGACCACCAAAGCTTGCCTCCCAGGGGTGGCAATATGAGTCGGGTGATCAGATTGGTCGAATGTGATGGGTGTTTGGGACCATCTCAGATAATTTGCTTTTGCTGGGGCAACCATGTTCACCTCACGGTTAATAACTTTCAATCGACTCTTGCTTTCCACATCTGCAAAGATCATCAGAGTGGAGTTGATATGCGGATATCCTTCCTCACTGTCCTCCTTGTCTTCGGCCTTGTCCGACTCCTTCTCCTTGTCTTTAGACTGTTTTCCCTGAAACTGCTGGATCAGGAGTCGACATTGGCGAGTGGTATGCTTCGGGTAGATGATATTCCCCTCTTCGTCTTTCTTCGTGTGGATGTGACACGGCATATCCATCACGTCGTTCCCTTCTTTATCCTTTACCTTCTTAGGGTTCCAGGATCCTTTTGGTTTCCCTTTAAACTTTCCCTGAGTCACGGCCAGAGCCTCCCCAGGAGCTGCCGGTTCAGCCTTCCGCTTCTGTTTCCGACTGGTGTTTCCCTTTTCCGACTGACTCGGCTTGTGCTTGCCGCTTCGGAGTCGGTCTTCTTCTTCGCCGTTGGCGTACTTGGTAGCAATCTCCATCATCCGACTCAAGGTCATGTCACCGGTTCGACCAAATTTCAAACTCAATTCTCTGTTCTTGACACCATCCTTAAAGGCGCAGACTGCCTGATGATCAGACACATTCTCCACAGTATGGTGCAAAGTGATCCATCTCTGAATATACTCCCTGAGGGTCTCATTGGTCTTCTGCACGCAGACTTGCAGCTCCGTCAATCCAGCCGGTCGCTTGCAAGTTCCTTCAAACGTTCTGATGAACACTCGGGACAGATCTTCCCAAGTGTAAATGCTGCTAGGAGGTAATTGAGTCAACCATGCCCTGGCAGAACCTTCCAGCATGAGGGGCAAATGCTTCATGGCCACCTCGTCGTTCCCACCACCAATCTGAACCGCCACTCGGTAGTCCTCAAGCCAAGTTTCAGGCTTAGACTCACCAGTGAACTTGCTGACTCCTGTTGCCAACCTGAAATTGGGAGGGATCACTGCGGCTCTGATAGCTCTGCTGAAACATTCAGGACCAGAAACATGCACTCGACTGCTCGTGGGCGCATCTCTGTCGAGTCCACCTCGATGGGCTCTGTTCCGGTCGACCAAGCCTTGCACGATAATGGATCGCGCGTCGAAGCCTGGTTCTCTAGGGTCGACTGGAACTCTTCGCCCCGCACTGAGCTGACGTCTGTCATCTTGCTGCCGAGGAGCGTAAGACCCACCCCTCGGAGGGGAATTGGGCACTCGACGCCTATCATCTCGGTCGTGTCGGTCTCCATATTGGTCTCGCCGATTCTCGCGCCCTTCACGCCGCGGAGGCGATCTGGGGCTGTGAGCCGACTGAACAGTATTCGCAGCGACGGATCGACTGTGAATTCTGTTGCGCGACTGCGATACGGCCGAATTCTGATCGCCTGCTGCCCGGAGCAGATCCCTGATCTGCATCAAGCCTCTGCCAGCTTCCGACTGAGAGGGCTGGATGGACTCTGCAATACGGGTCGCAGCTGCTAAATTCTGGACTGGGGTTCGATATACCTGAGTCGGCGGGAAGAGTTGACGTCGACTGGTGTCGGGAACTCGTTGCCGCGCGCGCTCGTCGAGTGCTCGCTGAAGATTCTCCAGTCGAGTGCGTTCGGCCAAATTGGCCAAACGCGCCTCCTCCAAGGCGCGAGCCTCGGGGGTTTCTCCTGCGATGGGAGTACGCAGGGCATCCACGTTCCTGCGGCGAAGTTCCTCTCTTTGCAGAGAGTCGAGTGGCTCGGGCTGGTACTCTTCGTGGTCTCGTGCGGGGTCGCCTCCGTCGCCTGCCCCACCATCACGGGCGAAGCCAGGGGGACTGCGGGGCCCGTCGACCATCAGGATTTCCGCCGCTGGATCACTGCTATCGCACTCGGATGCAGTCTCTACGGAGCCAGTCGACAGATCGAACAGGCCGTAGAGAGATTCGTCGGGCTCGATTGCCGCAACTTGGGTGGTGGCCGTCTGGCGAGCCACCGCGTGCCTCACCCACCGCTGAAGCCTCGACCGGCCCGAGCGCTTACGCTGGCGGGAGACCGGGAGGGTGGCCGACGGGGGAGTCGACCGATACGGGGTCGACGGTTGCCGCAGCAGAACGCCGCGGACACATGCGCGAAAATGCGTCGCACCGCGGACGGGGAGCGCATCGACGTCGAGTGGAGCCTCCTGGAGCCAGGCGGAGTCGTCGGCGACGAAGGTGAGAGCACCGAGACGGATCTCTCGACCCTCGACCAAAACTCCAGCAGCCACCATGATGAAAGTACTCGGAAGAATCGCAACTTCTCCACAAAATCGCTAAAACACCTGCCCCAAGGTGGGCGCCAACTGTCGTGGTTCTAAGTCTGACAGTAGAGTGGGGGTAGGTATGGAGAGGCAAGGTCCTAGCTATGGAGAGGTTGTAAACACAAGAGATGTACGAGTTCAGGCCCTTCTCGGAGGAAGTAAAAGCCCTACGTCTCGGAGCCCGGAGGCGGTCGAGTGGATTATGTGTATATGGATTACAAGGTGCCGAACCCTTCTGCCTGTGGAGGGGGGTGGCTTATATAGAGTGCGCCAGGTCCCCAGCCAGCCCACGTAATGAAGGGTTTAAGGTGTATCAAGTCCGGGGCATTACAGGTAACGCCCCACATAAAGTGTCTTTACTATCATAAAGTCTACTTAATTACAGGCCGTTGCAGTGCAGAGTGCTTCTTGACCTTCTGGTGGTCGAGTGAGTCTTCGTGGTCGAGTCCTTCAAGTCAGTCGAGTGAGTCCCTCGTAGGTCGACTGGAAGGTGATCTCTTCTAAGAGTGTCCTCGGGCAGGGTACTTAGATCAGGCCCGTGACCCTACCCTAGGTATGTGACTCCATCAACCGCCGCCCCGCCGTGCCGTTCCAGCCCGCCTCCCCTGCGCCTGCTGCTCGCCCGCCCCTGTAGGCGCCCTGTCGCACCGGCCGGCGCCTCGCCACGACCGCCCTTGTCCTCCTCCGCCCCACTCTTCTCCTCGCGCGGCCGCCTGAAACAGCTACCGCCGCCTCCCTGCCCCAGCGCTCGCCTGGCCCGGCTGCTCGCCGCCTCGCCTTCGCTCCGCCGGCCTCGCACCGCCCAGCGCCCGCAAGCCCCCGGCCAACCTGTACGCCACCCCGCGTCACCTTGCTCCCTCTACTGCAGCTCCTCGCCGCGATGGCCGCCTCTCGCATGCGCCGCTCCGGCCTCCTGGCCGACGCCGTGGCCGCCGGCGCCCCACACCGCCCTGTCTGGCGCCCACAGCGCCTGCGCGCCCGCTGCGCCAAATCAGGCTGCACCCGACGCCTGCTAACGACCAAGCCTGCTAAGGCCTATGGGCCTATGACATACGGGCCCCAGCGCCCCAGAACGATTTTTTAAAAGAATTAAAATAAATAAATAAATAATAAAATTAATTAATTAATTTAATTAATTCTATTTAAATTAACTAATTAAGATTAATTAACCTAATAACTAGTTAACCTAATTAACTATTGTTAATTAGTTAAACAGTCGCTGAGAGGTGGGACCCACGTGTCAGGTTGACCAGGTCAACTGCTGACGTCATGCTGACGTCAGCAAACACTATTCTGATAATGTTGAATTAAATTAATTAATTAAATACTAAAATTGATTTAAATCTTTTAAAATCAATATAAAATAAACCGTAGCTCGGACGGGAAAACTTTGTACATGGAAGTTGCTCAGAACGACGAGACGAATCCGGATACGCAGCCCATTCGTCTGCCATGCATCCCTAGCATAGCGAACACACAACTTTCCCCCTCCGGTTCATCTGTCCGAAAACGCGAAACACCGGGGATATTTTCCTGGATGTTTCCCCCCTTCACCGGTACCACCTCATACCATGTCAGGGCACCCCTAGCACCGCTACTTGTCATGTCATGCATCACTATGCACCTGTTTGCTTAATATTTATTGTTTCTTCCCCCTCTTCTCTCGCTAGACACCGAGACCGATGCTGCTGCTACCCAGTACGACTACGGTGTTGACGACCCCTCTCTCTTGCCAGAGTAACCATGCAAGCCCACCCTTGATCACCAGATATCGCCTACTCTCCTCTATACTGCGTGCATTAGAGTAGTGTAGCATGTTACTGCTTTCCGTTAATCCTATTCTGATGCATAGCCTATCATTGTTGCTACAACTGTTGATACCTTACCTGCAATCCTAAAAGCTTAGTATAGGATGCTAGATTATCATCAGTGGCCCTACATTCTTGTCAGTCTGCCATGCTATACTATCGGGCCGTGATCACTCGGGTGTTGATCACGGGTTTATACTATATATGCATACTATACATGTTGTGACTAAAGTCGGGTCGGCTCGTTGAGTACCCGTAAGTGATTCTGATGTTGGGGGCTGAAGGGGCAGGTGGTTCCACCCAGGTAGTGGTGGGCCTAGGTTCCCGACGGCCCCCGACTGTTACTTTGAGGCGAAGCGACAGGGCAGGCGGAGACCACCTAGGTGAGAGGTGGGCCTGGCCCTGGTCGGTGTTCGCGGTTACTTCAAAAAAACACGCTTAACGAGATCTGGATATTTGATCTGAGTCTGGCTACTGGCCTATACACACTAACCAACTACGCGGGAACAGTTATGGGCACTCGACGTCGTGGTATCAGCCGAAGCCTTCATGACGTCAGCGACTGAGCGGTGCGCGCCGGGTTGGACTGGAACGCCTTCTCTTGTATAAGGGAGGCTAGGTCTGCTCACCGACCGCATACGCAACGTGCAGGTGTGCAATGGGCGATGGGCCCAGACCCCTGCGCCATTGGATTTAGACCGGCATGCTGACCTCTCTGTTGTGCCTAGGTAGGGCTGCGACGTGTTGATCTTTCGAGGCCGGGCATGACCCAGAAAAGTGTGTCCGGACAAAGGGGATCGAGCGTGTTGGGAAATGTGGTGCACCCCTTCAGGGAAGTTAATCTATTCGAATAGCTGTGATCTTTGGTAACATGACGACTTGGAGTTGTACCTTGACCTTATGACAACTAGAATCGGATACTTAATAAAACACACCCTTCCAAGTGCCAGATACAACCGATGATCGCTCTCTCACAGGGCGACGAGGGGAGGATCATCGGGTAGGATTATGCTATGCGATGATACTTGGTTAAATTACCATCTACTCTCTTCTTCTGCTGCAAGATGGAGGTTGCCAGAAGCGTAGTCTTCGATAGGACTAGCTATCCCCCTCTTATTCCGGCATTCTGTAGTTCAGTCCACATATGCTACCCTTTTCCATTTGATACCAATGCATACATATGTAGTGTAGCTCCTTGCTTGCGAGTACTTTGGATGAGTACTCACGGTTGCTTTGCTCCCCCCTTTTTCCCCTTTCGATACCCGATTGTTGCAACCAGACAATGGAGTCCAGGAGCCAGACGCCACCGTCGACGACGACTCCTACTACACTAGAGGTGCCTACTACTACGTGCAGGCCGCTGACGACGACCTGGAGTAGTTAGGAGGCTCCCATGCAGGAGGCCTTGCCTTTTCGATCGTATATTCTTTTGTGCTAGCCTTCTTAAGGCAAACTTGTTTAACTTATGTCTATACTCAGATATTGTTGCTTTCGTTGACCCTTGTGTGATCGAGCTCTTGTAGTCGAGCCATCGAGGCCCCTGGCTTGTAATATGATGCTTGTATGACTTATTTTATTTGTAGAGTTGTGTTGTGATATCTTCGCGTGAGTCCTTGTTCTTGATCGTACACGTTTGCGTGTATGATTAGTGTACGGTCAAATCGGGGGCGTCACAACCGGTGCTTGGGTACTGTCCTTACTTGGACAAGCATCCCACTTATGATTAACCTCTATTGCAAGCATCCGCGACTACAACAAAAGTATTAAGGTAAACCAAACCATAGCATGAAACATATGGATCCAAATCAGCCCCTTACGAAGCAACGCATAAACTAGGGTTTAAGCTTCTGTCACTCTAGCAACCCATCATCTACTTATTACTTCCCAATGCCTTCCTTTAGGCCCAAATAATGGTGAAGTGTCATGTAGTCGACGTTCACATAACACCACTAGAGGAGAGACAACATACATCTCATCAAAATATCGAAGGAATACCAAATTCACATGACTACTAATAGCAAGACTTCTCCCATGTCCTCAGGAACAAACGTAACTACTCACAAAGCATATTCATGTTCATAATCAGAGGGGTATTGATATGCATATAGGATCTGAACATATGATCTTCCACCAAGTAAACCAACTAGCATCAACTACAAGGAGTAATCAACACTACTAGCAAGCTACAGGTACCAGTCCCAGACTTAGAGACAAGAATTGGATACAAGAGATGAACTAGGGTTAGAGATGAGATGGTGCTGGTGAAGATGTTGATGGGGGTTGGCCCCCTCCCGATGAGAGGAGCATTGGTGATGATGATGGCGATGATTTCCCCCTCCCGGAGGGAAGTTTCCCCGGCAGAACAGCTCTGCTAGAGCCCTAGATTGGTTCCGCCAAGGTTCCGCCTCGTGGCGGCGGAGTCTCGTCCCGAAAGCTTGCTTATGATTTTTTTCTCAACGAAAGACCCCATATAGCAGAAGATGGGCATCGAAGGGCCACCAAGGGGGTAGGGCGTGCCCCCCACGCTCATGGCCAGGGTGTGGGCCCCCTCTGGAACTTCTTGCGCTTAGTATTTTTTATATATTCTAAAAATAGCTTCCATGAAGTTTCAGGACTTTTGGAGATGTGCGGAATAGGTCTCTAATATTTGCTCCTTTTCCAGCCCAGAATCCCAGCTGCCGGCATTCTCCCTCTTTATGTAAACCTTGTAAAATAAGAGAGAATAGGCATAAGTATTGTGACATAATGTGTAATAACATCCCATAATGCAATAAATATCGATATAAAAGCTTGATGCAAAGTGGACGTATCAATCACCATCTCTTCGCTGAACTAGTGCACCTATACAATTTACCATTGTATTGGGTGTGTTGGGGACACAAGAGACTCTTTGTTATTTGGTTGCAGGGTTGCTTGAGAGAGACCATCTTCATCCTATGCCTCCCACGGATTGATAAACCTTAGGTCATCCACTTGAGGGAAATTTGCTAATGTTCTACAAATCTCTGCACTTGGAGGCCCAACAACGTCTACAAGTAGAAGGTTGTGTAGTAGACATCAGCGACTAGGCGGACGAGGCTTTCCGGGACCTCAAGCGCATGCTCTCCACCGCACCCGTCCTGGTGGCGCCAACCGAGAAGGAGCCGCTGTTGCTCTACATCGCTGCAACCTCGCGGTCGGTCAGCACGGTGATGGTGGTCGAGCGACCACAGAAGGGCAAGATCCAAGCTATCCAGTGTCGCGTCTACTACCTGAGTGAGGTGCTCTCCGCCTCCAAGCAGAACTACCCGCACTACCAGAAGATGTGTTACGGCGTGTACTTCATCGCCAAGAAGTTGAAGCAGTACTTTCAAAAGCACGTCGTCATCGTGGTCATCACGGCCCCCCTCGGCGAGATCATCAGGTGCCGGGATGCCTCTGGCCGGGTCGCCAAGTGGGCGCTCGTGCTAGCCGCTCACACCATCCTCTACGAGCCCCGCACCACGATCAAGTCCCAAGCACTGGCCGACTTCCTCATCGACTGGACCGAGACCCAGTACATGTCGCCGCCGTCGGGTTCAACGCATTGGCGCATGCACTTCGACGGCTTGAAGATGCATCTCAGCCTAGGGGCCGGCATCGTGTTGTCCTCACCAAAAGGCGACCGCCTCAAATACGCGCTCCAGATCCACTTCACCGCTTCCAACAATGTTGCCGAGTACGAAGTGCTTGTGCATGGCCTCCGGCTCACCAAGGAATTCGGCATCCAGCGAATCCTATGCTATGGCGACTCGAATCTGGTGGTGCAGCAATGCTCCGGCGAATGGGACGCCCGCGACCCCAACATGGCGAGATACCGCTTCCTCGTCTAGAAGTTGTAACATCCCAAATTTTCAATTTGGAATGTTATACATAGATCATTCTTGAATATCATAATTTATTGCATTTCGTCTCACGATCCTTGAAATTCTAAGCAACTCAAGGACCCTCAGAGAGAGTAGGGGATTTCCCCGGTTTTCAAATTTGATTTTTATCAAATTTTGAAACGAGGATTTTGGTTTTAATTAGTTTTCTCTCAAAAAATATTTCATATTAAAATATATAAGAGGAGATAACATGACTTATCCAAAATAAATGAAATATTGGAGAACAAATATTAAAATCAATATTTGTTTTATTTTGGAATTTATTTGCAATTTTGTTTGCATTAGAAAAATTGCACATTTTCAAAATTGCATTTAGGGCCAAGAAAATGTTCATCTCGTTCTAAATATTTTATTTAGACGGAGAAAAATTGTTTTGGCATTTTTAGAATTTTATTTTATTTTCTAGGATTTTTTTTAGTTCCGGTGGAATTATTAAAAAAACGCCAGGCTAACTGGGCCGAAGCCCAGCCGCCGGCCCATCTCCCGCGCGACGCCGTCTCCCTCAGGAGACCGACGCCGCCGCGCCCCGTCACACCGTCGCCGCCGTACCTCGCCGGACCGACGAGGTAGACCGCCGTTTTTTTAAAGAAAATCTATTCGTTTTTTAAGAAAACCCTAACTCGTTTTTTTCGGTTCGCCGAGTTTCCCGGTTTTTCTTTTTAACGGACGTTCGTCCGTACATTTGTTTTAACGAACAGTTTCCGCTCGTTAGTTACAGATAACGAACGCTCGTTCGTTAGCCTGGTCGTCAGTTTTCTTTTATCGGATTATTCCGCGATTATTTATGATTGCGATTTCTGATCCGATTTTCGTTTTAGTTTATCTTTTCGCTCGTTAGTTTGAATCAGGCGATTCAAGCGCCTAAATCTTCGTCTCGAGACCCTCTTTCCGCTTAACCAACTTGCACAAGTTTTTACTACTGTAAAATTTGACCTAGGTCCAGATTAGTAAAGAGATCTTGTTTCTTTCGCCGTTTGAGTTTCGTTGCTCCGTTCAATTTGATTCTTTTTGCAAACCGGAGTTCTTAAGTTGAACTTTCTGGTTGGATCTTCTTATTTTAGATTTACCTGTGTTTCCTAGCTTGATTGCTTATGTAAGTTATTTTTTGTTTGCGATAGAATTCCTGGAGTGCGAAGCATGTTATTTGGAGTCTCTTGGTTACGCAGATCGTCAGCAAGGCAAGTAACACTTTGATCATACCCCTTTGTCACCTAGTTTTTATGCATTAGTACCAATCCTCAAACATTGCATGGTTAGTATGTCTTTAACATGTGGGTTGGGACGTGAGGTAGAACCTATTACCCTGTTACATTCAAACCCTTGGGAGTTACTTCTATGCGTTACTTATATTGCTATGCTATGCTCGTAGACGAGGTTTGGTGAGTGAAATCCATGACAGATGTGAGGTTCAACTTAAGGTGGCAACTTAAATACACACATGGGTGGATTGAGGCACCTGGAGTACCCAGTGTTGCCTGTATTTTTTTTGGAAATCCCGGAGTACCCGTGTGATCTTCCTATGGATCGCCACCCAGGCTCAAAGGGAACTAAGATTATTCATGCTAGAAACTTCCGTGTGCAACCACAAGCTATTATGGGCTCTAGCATAGTTGAGTAAGTTACGTGAAGCTCTTGAAGAGGTGGATCAGCAGGTAGTGGGATTGTAGGTTTGGTATGGTCTGCCCGGAGTAGAGAGTTAATGTTTCTGAAAGACTGTGTCTCGGTCATCCGTTTCTCAAACACCATGTAGTGCGAGAAAACCAACGGAGGAGATTGAGTCTTGTGGGGAAAAGTGCGCAAACCTCTGCAGAGTGTATAAACTAATCATGGTTAGCCGTGTCCCCGGTTATGGACAATCTTGAGTATCTAGTACTTGGAGTATCTTAAGTATCTCATCACTCTAAATTAATATTGTTGGGTTGATAATTACCTTAATTGGGATTGAGTTGGAGGAACCTTCTCAATGATGTTTCAACTACCAGCATATTCCATGTGCTGACCTGTTTTCGGGCTGCAACGTATTATGTTGCAGACTTTTCAGACGAGGAGTAAGGTTCATTAGGTCATTGCCGTGCATCTCAGTTATGCCGCTGGAGTTGATGGACTCACTTCATCTTCGAAGCCTTCCGATGTTATCGTATTAGATGGCCTTAAGCCATATTTATTGTAATAAGTTCTCTTTGGAGACATTCGATGTAATAAGTGTGTGATTGCTACTCTGTTATAAATCCTTGAGTACTGTGTGTGTCAGCATTATCGATCTAGGGATGACACTGAAGCATAGAGACTTGACCGTTTGAGGTCGGGTTGCTACAAGATGGTATCAGAGCACACGCTGAGTGTAGGACACGACCACTAAGCTAAAAGCCATAGGTCACTATTTTCTTCTCATTTCTGACTCCTCTCCATTTTCCACTCTTTAGGATGGCAGACACAAGGAACAAGTTTGCACAACCGGATGAAGAAGCACCTTTTGGACGAGACTTGAAGGAAGTCACTAGGTACCTGAACATAGGAATACCAAGCTTCACCGGGACCTACAACGCCACTTTACCAGAAGAGGAGCGATGGATGATTCAAGTTCAAGTTCCAGGAAGGACCTTCACGCCAGTCACTAAACCCATAGAGTTTTCCTTCGATGCACCAACCTGGAGTTTAGGAAAGAGTATGGCAGCTCACATCACCATGGGACGCATTGGAGAAGTTTATCAAAAGGAGCTTAAAGACACTATCTACCAGATCTGTGGGCGCCAAGACGAGCAATGGGAGATGATCAGCACCAGGAAGGATAGATCAATTGCAGCTTTCATCCAGGAACTAAACCAACACATTCGATGCCAGGAGAATCATATGTGCACAGGCATGATAGATCTAAAGAAGGCAATGACTAGGATCACGGAACTGGAGGAAGAACTCAAGGCTACACGTGAAGATTATGAGGAGGAAATCGTCGTACTAGTGGAGAAGAATGATGACCTAATTAAGAAGATCGGAATATTCATGGGAGACCCCACACCAGTAGAAGAAGACGAAGAACCCAAGGAGATTCGCCCGGAAGACTACATCATCATCGATGACACCGACTCTGACCTGAGCGATGATGACTTTGAAGATGAAGCTGGAGCAGATATCATGGAGTCTGCAACCGAGGAATATTTCTAGTAGACCAACACATCAGTAGTAGTATTCCACCATGTAAATAGAGTAGTCCAAGCACTTTTGCGATAGTTAGACCGATTGTATGACTTGATTGATTGATTGAGTGAAATGTTTGTGTTTGTCTCATGTGCATATGGGTAGTGCTTTCTCATTAGACCTCATTCTATTCTAGTCTCTCCCCTCTAAACCCATCAGATGCCTCCGAGACGTGACCCCGGATTTGCTTTCCCACCGGAGCTCACTCAGTTGATCCAGCAGCAAAATACCCTGATGCAGTTGTTAGTTCAGAACCAAGGCAACAACAACAACTACAACAATCCACCACCACCACCACCAGTTGACAACTTAGCCCGTTTTCTGAGGTTGCAGCCGCCGATGTTTTCCAGTAGCACCGAGCCTATAGTAGCAGATGATTGGCTCCATAGGATTGGAAGGGACTTAACCACTGCAGGATGTACTAATGCTGAGAAGGTGCGTTTTGCCCCACATCAGTTGGATGGACCAGCAGCATCATGGTGGGAGAATTACACTGTCACCTACCCCATAGCCTCGGTGACATGGGACCAATTTCAGCAAGCCTTCTGTACAACCCATGTCTCAACTAGAGCCATGAATTTGAAGAAGCATGAGTTTCGCAACTTACGCCAAGGGAACCGTACTGTGGCTCAGTATGCGGATGAGTTTAGCAAGTTATCTCGCCATGCCCCTGATGATGTGGCCACAGATGCCGCAAAGTAGGAGAAGTTCATGGAAGGGCTGAATGATGAGATGAGTATGCAGTTGATGGTGGCAACATTCACCAACTACGAGGAGTTGGTAGATAAGGCTCTTATGATTGAAGGGAAGCAACAGCAAATTGAGAGCCGTAAGAGGAAGTATGGACAAGGGAGGTATAACTCAGGAGCTCAGCAGAAGCCTCGCCTAACCCCGAACTCGGGAGGACTTGTTCATAACCATGGAGGACACACCCATAATGGAGGGAGTAACCATAATCATATTGGCCCTAGGAATGGGAATGGAGCAAGTAACAATCAGAACCGCCCAAATCCAGCCACACCCACCAAGAGGGACCTAAGCCATGTTACTTGTTTCAAGTGCGGGAAGACTGGACACTATGCCACGGAGTTCCCTGAAGGGAAGAACGGAAATGGAACTGGGAGCGCTGGGAAGAAGCCCAATCCATTCAACAAAGGACAAGTGAACCACGTTAACGTGGAGGAGGTTGAAGAGCAGCCAGACGCGGTTATAGGTAAGTTTTTGGTTAAGTCATTTACCGCTCTTGTTCTTTTTGATACTGGTGCATCACATTCATACATATCAAGGGAATTCGTGGATAAGTTTAAGCTACCGACCCAAACCCTTAGGACCCCTCTGTTAGTAAGCTCACCTGGAGCAGAGTATATGGCTAGTCGATGGTGTGACCAGATATCCTTAACCATTGGCAACCATGTTTTTCCGTCTGACCTAATTATCTTGGAGTCACAAGGATTGGATGTGATATTAGGAATGGACTGGATGTCAAAGTATGGAGGAAACATTGACTGTGTTAGTAAGTCAATTTGTCTCACCACCCCGGAGAGAAAAAGGATCAAGTATATATCTAGGCATGCGCCAAGAAGTAGCCAGGTAAATACCCTCACGGGAGTTGTTCAGGAGGAAGTGCATGTAGTAAAGGATTATCCAGATGTTTTCCTAGAGGAGTTACCAGGCATGCCACCGGATCGAGATATCGAGTTTTTGATAGAGCTATTGCCAGGCACATGGCCAATATCCAAGAGACCCTATAGGATGCCCGCGAATGATCTGGAGGAGATTAAGAAACAGATCAAGGAGTTATTGGAGAAAGGTTACATTCGTCGGAGTTCATCACCATAGGGAGCCCCAGTGCTTTTGGTTGAGAAGAAGGATAAGTCCCTAAGAATGGTTGTTGATTATCGGTCCTTGAACGAGGTAACGATTAAGAACAAGTACCCATTGCCGATGATCAATGATCTGTTTGACCAGCTGCAGTGAGCTAAGGTGTTTTCGAAGATCGATCTGCAATCAGGATATAATCAGCTGAAGATACGAGAGAAGGACATACCAAAGACAACATTTACCACACGGTACGGGCTATACGAATATACGGCCATGTCGTTTGGACTGACTAACACCCCTGCCTATTTCATGAGCATGATGAACAAGGTGTTCATGGAATATTTGGATAAGTTTGTTGTGGTGTTCATTGATGATATAATGGTATATTCGAAGAACGAGGAGGAGAATAAGGAGCATTTGCGTTTAGTTCTCGAGAAGCTTAGGGAACATCAGTTGTATGCCAAGTTTAGCAAATGCGAGTTTTGGTTGAAGGAAGTCGAATTCCTTGGACATGTTATATCAGGAGAAGGTATAGTAGTAGACCCCACCAAGGTTCAGTCAGTCACTGAATGGTTGGCACCCACTTCAGTTAGCGAGATCCGCAGTTTTCTTGGACTCGCAGGATACTACCGGAGATTCATTGAGAAATTTTCCAAGATCGCGAAGCCAATGACGGAGTGATTGAAGAAGGATACCAAGTTTAAATGGACGGAAGATTGTGAGGCAAGTTTCCAGGAGCTGAAGAAACGTTTGACTATAGCCCCAATGCTGACACTGCCAGATATACGTAAGGATTTTCAAGTGTATTGCGACGCCTCTCGCTTAGGACTTGGAAGTGTGCTTATTCAGGACGGAAGAGTTGTTTCGTATGCCTCACGACAACTAAAACCACACGAGTTAAATTATGCCACACATGATTTGGAACTAGCGGCCGTAGTGCATGCGTTGAAGACTTGGAGACATTACCTTATTGGAAACCATTGTGATGTGTACACGGATCATACGAGTCTGAAGTACATTTTCACCCAGAAGCAACTGAACCTTAGGCACAGAAGATGGTTGGAGCTTATAAAGGATTATGATATGAAGCTTCATTATCATCCAGGAAAGGCCAATGCCATAGAAGACGCTTTGAGCCGGAAGAGTTATGCTAATACCCTAGCGAGCACGGGTTGGCGAAGGAGTTAGCAGAGGATCTCCGGGAACTTCGATTGGAGATTGTTCCTAGAGGTTTTGTTGCAACAATGGAGGTTCATTCTACATTGTTAGGAAAGATTTGAGAAGCTCAGAAGGATGACAAAGAGATTGTGGAGATAAAAGAGAAAATGAGTGAAGGAAAGGCCAAAGGTTTTCGTGAGGATGAACACGACACCTTATGGTTTGAGGACCGTGTTTATGTGCCCAATAACGCAGAGATTAGGAAGTTAATACTTCAGGAGGCACATGACTCACCATACTCGATACACCCCGGAAACACCAAGATGTATTTGGATTTAAAGGAACGTTTCTGGTGGACAGGGATGAAGAAGGATATCGCCGAGTATGTGGCTGTATGTGATGTATGTCAGAGAGTGAAGGCAGAGCATCAAAAGCCAGCAGGATTGTTACAGCCTATTCCGATACCCGAATGGAAGTGGGATAAACATGGCATGGATTTTATCACCGGATTACCCAGGACCAAATCAGGATATGATTCTATATGGGTAGTAGTTGACCGTTTGACCAAAGTGGCACACTTTATCCCAGTGAAAACAACTTATACCAGTGCAAAGTTGGCCAAGATATATATGACTAGGATCGTATGTTTGCATGGAGTTCCAAGGACCATCGTATTAGATAGAGGAACACAGTTTACCTCAAAGTTTTGGCATCAGCTGCACCAGACCTTGGGAATAAGATTGGAGTTCAGTACGACATTTCACCCAGACGGATGGGCAGACTGAGAGAGTCAATCAGATTCTGAGGGCATGTTGAGAGCCTGTGCACTAGATTGTGGATCTGGTTGGGATGACAATTTACCTTACGCAGAGTTCTTATACAACAATAGTTACCAAGCCAGTTTGAAGATGGCACCGTTCGAAGCCCTGTATGGTCGAAGGTGCAGAACACCGTTGATGTGGGATGAAGTCGGAGGCCGACAGTTATTCGGACCAGACTTGATCAAAGAGTCTGAGGAGAAGGTTAAACTGATCCGGGATAGATTGAAGATAGCTCAGTCCAGACAGAAGAGTTATGCAGATTCGAAATGCAAGGAGGTAACCTATGAAATTGGAGATAGAGCATATCTGCGAGTATCACCTTTGCGAGGAGTGAAACATTTTGGAGTTAAGGGAAAGTTAGCCCCGAGACTTGTAGGACCATATCGTGTTTTGGAACAGATGGGAGAAGTTTCCTACAAGTTGGAGTTACCTGAAGGACTATTAGGAGTTCACGATGTGTTTCACGTTTCCCAGTTGAAGAAGTGCCATGCTGAGATGGCCGACATACCGCTAAGAGATACCATACCCTTGGAGGCGATTCAGTTGGACAATGACTTGACTTATGAGGAGAAGCCAGTCAAGATTTTGGAGTTTGCTAGTCGAGTCACCCGCAACAAGGTCATGAAGTTTTGCAAAGTTCAGTGGAGCCACCATACCGAGGATGAAGCCATGTGGGAACGAGAAGATGATCTTCGCAAAGACCACCCACACCTATTTTCTAGCCAACCCGAATCTCGAGGGCGAGATTCATCTTAAGGGGGGTAGGTTTGTAACATCCCAAATTTTCAATTTGGAATGTTATACCTAGATCATTCTTGCATATCATATTTTATTGCATTTCATCTCGCGATCCTCGAAATCCTAAGCAATTCAAGGACCCTCGGAGAGAGTTGGGGATTTCCCCGGTTTTCAAATTTGATTTTTATCAAATTTTGAAACGAGGATTTTGGTTTTAATTATTTTTCTCTCCAAAAACATTTCATATTAAAATATATGAGAGGAGATAACATGACTTATCCAAAATAAATGAAATATTGGAGGAAAAATATTAAAATCAATATTTGTTTTATTTTGGATTTTATTTGCAATTTTGTTTGCATTAGAAAAATTGCACGTTTTCAAAATTGCATTTTAGGGCCAAGAAAATGTTCATCTCATTCTAAATATTTTATTTAGACGGAGAAATTTGTTTTGGCATTTTTAGAATTTTATTTTATTTTCTAGGATTTCTTTTAGTTTTGGTGGAATTATTTAAAAAAAAACGCCAGGGCTAACTGGGCCGAAGCCCAGCCACCGACCCATCTCCCCCGCGAGCCGTCTCCCTGAGGAGACCGACACCGCCGCGCCCCGTCACGCCGTCGCTGCCGTACCTCGCTGGACCGACGAGGTAGACCACCAGTTTTTTTAAAAGAAAACGATTCGTTTTTTAAGAAAACCCTAACTTGTTTTTTTTCGGTTCACCGATTTTTCCCGGATTTTCTTTTTAGCGGACATTCGTCCGTACGTTTGTTTTAACGAACAGTTTTCGCTTGTTAGTTACAGATAATGAACGCTCGTTCATTAGCCTGTTCATCAGTTTTCTTTTATCGGATTATTCCGCGATTATTTTTGATCGTGATTTCTGATCCGATTTTCGTTCTAGTTTATCTTTTCGCTCGTTAGTCGGAATCAGGTGATTCAAGCGCCTAGATCTTCGTCTCGAGTCCTAGTGTTGCCTGTATTTTTTGGAAATCCCGGAGTACCCGTGTGATCTTCCTATGGACCGCCACCCAGGCTCAAAGGGAACTGAGATTATTCATGCTAGAAACTTCCGTGTGCAGCCACAAGCTATTATGGGCTCTAGCATAGTTGAGTAAGTTACGTGAAGCTCTTGAAGAGGTGGATCAGCAAGTAGTGGGATTGTAGGTTTGGTATGGTTTGCCCGGAGTAGAGAGTTAATGTTTCTGAAAGATTGTGTCTCGGTCATCCGTTTCTCAAACACCCTATAGTGCGAGAAAACCAACGGAGGAGATTGAGTCTTGTGGGGAAAAGTGCGCAAACCTCTGCAGAGTGTATAAACTAATCATGGTTAGCCATGTCCCCGGTTATGGACAATCTTGAGTATCTAGTACTTGGAGTATCTTAAGTATCTCATCACTCTAAATTAATATTGTTGGGTTGATAATTACCTTAATTGGGATTGAGTTGGAGGAACCTTCTCAATGATGTTTCAACTACCATGATAGTTAAATAAAAAAATCTATTCCTTTGTTGTAGAAAAAAATTGGCTTTTCGCGAAAACTGCAACCTTAGAGATTTTCACCAGCCAAATATGCATGTAGTGATAGCATTATTTCTGTTTTTGCTCTACTGTGTTATTTTGCCAGCATATTCCATGTGCTGACCCGTTTTCGGGCTGCAACGTATTATGTTGCAGACTTTTCAGACGAGGAGTAAGGTTCGTTAGGTCATTGCCATGCATCTCAGTTATGCCGCTGGAGTTGATGGACTCACTTCATCTTCGAAGCCTTCCGATGTTATCGTATTAGATGGCCTTAAGCCATATTTATTGTAATAAGTTCTCTTTGGAGACATTCGATGTAATAAGTGTGTGATTGCTACTCTGTTATAAATCTTCGAGTACTGTGTGTGTCAGCATTACTGATCCAGGGATGACACTGAAGCACAGAGACTTGACCGTTTGAGGTCGGGTCGCTAAAGAAGTTGTTCAGGTTCTTTGCATGCTGAGAGTTCCTCCAGGTCCCGCGCATAGAAAACGAGGCGGCCGGCATGCTCGCCAAGATCGCCTTGTCTCGGCAATCCATCCCGTCCGGCGTCTCCCTCGAGCACCTGCGCAAGCCGTCCGTCAAGCCGTCTCTGGACTCCGAGTCCATCTACGTCCCAGACGCCCGACCGCGCCTCAACCCAGCCCGGGGACTGCTAAACCCGGCCCGGGGGCTGCTGCCGTTGACCCGGTCGCCGCCGTTCCCGACCCGGGGACTGCTGCCGTCGACCCGCCGGCGCCATACCCGACACGGGCGCTGTTGAACCCGGCTCGGGGGCCAACGTCCTAGAACGCGCCATAGTGACCGTCCTCGCCGTGGTGACGGGGCCATCATGGGCCCTGCCCATCTCAGAGTTTCTAGATAACAGAGTTCTCCCCATGGACGAGACCGAAGCCCGGCAGGTGCAGTGCCGGGCGCCCGCCTACAACATCATCAATGACGAGATCGTCAAATGCAGCTCCACCAGCGTGTTCCAGCGCTGCGTCGAGCAAGACATGGGCATTGAGATCCTCCTCGACATACACCAGGGCGAGTGCGGGCACCACGCTGCCTCACGGTCCCTGGTGGCCAAGGCCTTCCGCCATGGTTTCTACTGGCCCATGGATCTCGAAGACGCCGAGTCACTCGTCCTCAAGTGCGAGGGATGCCAGCGCTTCAGCAAGCATAGCCACCGGCTGGCGTCAGCACACCGGACCATCCTGATCGCCTGGCCCTTCGCGGTCTGGTGACTCAACATGGTGGGACCTTTCAAGACCGCTCGAGGCGGCATGATGCATTTGCTGGTGGCGGTGGACAAGTTCACCAAATGGATCGAAGCAAGGCCAATCAAGAAGCTGGACGGGCCAACGGCCGTCCAATTCATCAAGGACATCACGGTGCGCTATGGCATGCCGAACAGCATCATCACGGACAACGACACCAACTTCGCCAAGGGCGCGCTCGCACAGTACTGCTCCGTCTTTGGCATCCGCCTCGACCTGGCTTCCATTGCACACCCGCAGTCCAACGGCCAGGTCGAGCGGGCCAACGACCTCATCCTATCCGGCATCAAGCCATGGCTCGTCGAGCCGCTCGTCCTTTCACCCGGCAGCTAGCTTGACGACCTGCCGGCCTTCCTCTGGAGTCTTTGAACAACGCCAAACCGGTCGACCGGGTTCACTCCGTTCTTCCTCATCTACGGAGCGAAAGCCGTCATCCCGACCGATGTCGAGTTTGACTCGCCGCGCGTCGCGATGTACACCTGATACATCTCCAATGTAGCTACAATTTTTTATTGCTCCATGCTATTATATTATCTATTTTGGATGTTAATGGGCTTTGTTTTATACTTTTATATCATTTTCGGGACTAACCTACTAACCGGAGCCCCAGCCCAAATTGCTGTTTTTTTTGCCTATTTTAGGGTTTCGCAGAAAAGGAATATCAAACGGAGTCCAAACGGAATGAAACCTTCGGGAACGTGATTTTCTCAACAAACATGATCCAGGAGACTTGGAGTGGGCGTCAAGAAACGATCGAGGAGGGCACAAGGCAGGGGGCGCGCTTACCCCGTGGGCGCGCCCTCCACCCTCGTGGGCCCCTCGTTGCTCCACCGACGTACTTCTTCCTCCTATATATATATGCACGTACCCCCCAAACATCCAGGAGCACCACGAAAACCTAATTCCACCACCGCAACCTTCTGTACCCAAGAGATCCCATCTTGGGGCCTTTTCTGGAGCTCCGCCGGAGGGGGCATTGATCATGGAGGGCCTCTACATCAACTCCATGGCCTCTCCGGTGATGTGTGAGTAGTTTATTTCAGACCTACGGGTCCATAGTTATTAGCTAGATGGCTTCTTCTCTCTCTTTGGATCTCAATACAATGTTCTCCTCGATCTTCTTGGAGATCTATTCGATGTAATCTTCTTTTGTGGTGTGTTTATCGAGATCCGATGAATTTTGGGTTTATGATCAAGTTTATCTATGAACAATATATGAATCGCCTCTGAATTCTTTTATGTATGATTGGTTTATCTTTGCAAGTATCTTCGAATTATTAGTTTGGTTTGGCCTACTAGATTGATCTTTCTTGCAATGGAACAAGTGCTTAGCTTTGGGTTCAATCTTGCGGCGTCCTTTCCCAGTGGCAGCAGGGGCAGCAAGGCACGTATTGTATTGTTGCCATCGAGGATAAAAAGATGGGGTTTATATCATATTGCATGAGTTTATCCCTCTACATCATGTCATCTTACTTAAAGCATTACTCTATTCTTATGAACTTAATACTCTAGAAGCATGCTAGATAGCGCTCGATGTGTGGAGTAATAGTAGTAGATGCAGAATCATTTCGGTCTACTTGTCGCGGATGTGATGCCTATATACATGATCATACCTAGATATTCTCATAACTATGCTCAATTCTATCAATTGCTCGACAGTAATTCGTTTACCCACCGTAATACTTATGCTCTTGAGAGAAGCCACTAGTGAAACCTATGGCCCCCGGGTCTATCTTCCATCATATTAATCTTCCAACACTTAGTTATTTCTTTTGCCGATTATTTTACTTTGCATCTTTATCATAAAAATACCAAAAATATTATCTTATCATATCTATCAGATCTCACTCTCGTAAGTGACAGTGAAGGGATTGACAACCCCTTTATCACGTTGGTTGCGAGGTTCTTATTTGTTTGTGTAGGTGCGTGAGACTCGAGCGTGATCTCCTACTGGATTGATACCTTGGTTCTCAGAAACTAAGGGAAATACTTACGCTACTTTACTACATCACCCTTTCCTCTTCAAGGGAAAACCAACACAGTGCTCAAGAGGTAGCAAGAAGGATATCTGGCGCCGTTTCCGGGGAGATTCGCGCCAAGTAAAGTCAAGATTTGACTCCCAACAACAAGCCATCTCTGGCACCGTTGCCGGAGTCTACTCACAAGTCAAGACATACCAAGTACCCATCACAAACTCTGATCCCTCGCATAACATTATTTTCCATTTGCCTCTCGTTTTCTTCTCCCCCACTTCACCCTTGCCGTTTTATTCACCCTCTTTTCTAGTTTGTCTCTTTTTGCTTGCTTCGTCATTATGGCTAGCCCTTTATCTGCCCCTTTGTCTCCCGAGTTTGAAGTTCTTCACTTCAAACAAAGGCAAGGAGAAAATTTAAAAGATGCGTGGTTTAGGATGATGGAATCTTATCGTAATTGCATCCTAGAGGTGAATTTTAGAATTTTGCTTCGCAGTTTTTATGTTGGATTAAATATGTCCCATAGACAACTCCTGGATTGCGTTGCCAAAGGAAATTTTATTGAAATGGATCCCAGTATTGCTCATCAAATTTTAGAGGGAATAGTGGGAACACTACCTCCAAAAAAGGGGCCACATAATATCCAAGAAGAGACACAAGTTTTTGAGAAGATTTGCGAAGTAACGAAAATTTTACAAAAATCTCTTGAACCTCTCAAGAGTGTTAGCGAAATCTCCACCGCATGAATATGTTAATTACCCTTTGCAATAAGTGGTTGGCTTCTTTAGATCTAAAAATTTACGAATATGAAGGGAAGCGTAAGGAACCTCCCGGATTCGAGCATGACTCCGCTAAGAAAATTAAAACCAAAGATGGCAATACCTAAATCTATCCTTGCTTTTATGCCTAGCTACGGGCGTTAAACGATAGCGCTTGTTGGGAGGCAACCCAATTTTTTTTTTATTCCTTGATTTTTGCTCCTGTTTAGTAATAAATAATTTATCTAGCCTCTGTTTTGGTTGTGTTTTTTGTGTTTAATTAGTGTTTGTTCCAAGTAGAACCGTTGGGAATACTTGGGGAAAGTCTTTTTGATCATGCTGTAAAAACAGAAACTTTAGCGCTCACGATAATTGCTGCCATTTTTATTTTAAGAGTGATATTTAGTTAATTCTTTTTGCAGATGATTAATAGATAAATACCTCAGGTCCAGAAATTTATTTTAGAATTTTTGGGGTTCCAGATCTTGCGTTAGCTACACATTACTACAGACTGTTCTGTTTTTGACAGATTCTGTTTTTCTTGTGTTGTTTGCTTATTTTGATGAATCTATGGCTAGTAAAAGAGTTTATAAACCATAGAGAAGTTGGAATACAGTAGGTTTAACACCAATATAAATAAATAATGAGTTAATTACAGTACCTTGAAGTGGTGTTTTGTTTTCTTTCGCTAACGGAGCTCACGAGATTTTGTATTTAAGTTTTGTGTTGTGAAGTTTTCAATTTTTGGGTAAAGATTTGATGGATTATGGAACAAGGAGTGGCAAGAGCCTAAGCTTGGGGATTACCATGGCACCCCAAGGTAAAAATCAAGGAGACTAAAAAGCCTAAGCTTGGGGATGCCCCGGAAGGCATCCCCTCTTTTGTCTTCGTCTATCGGTAACTTTACTTGGAGCTATATTTTTATTCACCACATGATATGTGTTTTGCTTGGAGCGTCTTGTATGATTTGAGTCTTTGCTTTTTTATTTTACCACAATCATCCTTGTTGTACACACATGTTGATAGAGACTCACATGAATTGAAATTCATTAGAATACTCTATGTGCTTCACTTATATCTTTTGAGCTATATAGTTTTTGCTCTAGTGCTTCACTTATATCTTTTAGAGCACGGCGGTGGTTTTATTTTATAGAAATATTTGATCTCTCATGCTTCACTTATATTATTTTGAGAGTCCTTTAGAACAACATGGCAATTTGCTTCTAGGCTTAATAAAAACTTCCATATTAGTGCATTGAATACTAAGAGAAGTTTGATACTTGATGATTGTTTTGAGATATGGAGATAGTGATATCAAAGTTGTGCTAGTTGAGTAGTTGTGAATTTGAGAAATACTTGTGTTAAAGTTTGGAAGTCCTGTAGCATGCACATATGGTAAACTTTCTGTAACAAATTTGAAACATGAGGTGTTATTTGATTGTCTTCCTTATGAGTGGCGGTCGGGGACGAGCGATGGTCTTTTCCTACCAATCTATCCCCCTAGGAGCATGTGCGTAATACTTGATTTTTGACGACTTGTAGATTTTTGCAATAAGTATGTGAGTTCTTTATGACTAATGTTGAGTCCATGGATTATACGCACTCTCACCCTTCCATCATTGCTAGCCTCTTCGGTACCGTGCATTGCCCTTTCTCACCTTGAGAGTTGATGCAAACTTCACCGGTGCATTCAAATCCCTTGATACGATACGCTCTATCACACATAAGCCTCCTTATATCTTCCTCAAAACAGCCACCATACCTACCTATTATGGCATTTCCATAGCCATTCCGAGATATATTGCCATGCATCTTCCCACCGTTCCATTTATTATGACACGCATCATCATTGTCATATTGCCTTGCATGATCATGTAATTGACATCGTATTTGTGGCAAAGCCACGGTTCATAATTTTTTCATACATGTTACTCATGAGTCATTGCACATCCCGGTACACCGCCGGAGGCATTCATATAGAGTCATATCTTGTTCTAGCATCGAGTTATAATCATTGAGTTGTAAATAAATAGAAGTGTGATGATCATCATTAATAGAGCATTGTCCCAAAAAAAGAGAAAGGCCAAAAAGAAAAAAAGAAGGCCCAGAAAAGGGAAATAAAAAGGGGCAATGCTACTATCCTTTTTCCACACTTGTGCTTCAAAGTAGCACCATGATCTTTATAATAGAGAGTCTCTTGTTTTGTCATTTCCATATACTAGTGGGAACTTTTCATTATAGAACTTGGCTTGTATATTCCAACAATGGGCCTCCTCAAGTGCCCTAGGTCTTCGTGAGCAAGCAAGTTGGATGCACACCCACTTAGTTTCTTTTGTTGAACTTTCATACGTTTATAGCTCTAGTGCATCCGTTGCATGACAATCCCTACTCCTTGCATTGACATCAATTGATGGGCATCTCCCCAGCCCATTGATTAGCCACGTCGATGTGAGACTTTCTCCTTTTTTGTCGTCTACACATAACCCCCTTCATTATATTCTATTCCACCCATAGTGCTATATCCATGGCCCACGCTCATGTATTGCGTGAAAGTTGAAAAAAGTTTGAGATTACAAAAGTGTGAAACAATTGCTTGGCTTGTTATCGGGGTTGTGCATGATGAGAGCATTCTTGTGTGACGAAAATGGAGCATGACCAAACTATATGATTTTGTAGGGATGAACTTTCTTTGGCCATGTTATTTTGAGAAGACATGATTGCTTACTTAGTATGCTTGAAGTATTATTATTTTTATGTCAATATTAAACTTTTATCTTGAATCTTTAGGATGTGAACATTCATGCCACAATAAAGAAAAATTACATTGATAAATATGTTAGAAATCATCCCACATCAAAAATTCTTCTTTTATCATTTACCTACTCGAGGACGAGGAGGAATTAAGCTTGGGGATGCTTGATACGTCTCCAACGTATCTATAATTTTTGATTGCTCCTTGCTATTATATTATCTATTTTGGATGTTAATGGGCTTTATTTTATACTTTTATATCATTTTTGGGACTAACCTACTAACCGGAGGCCCGACCCAAATTGCTGTTTTTTTGCCTATTTTAGGGTTTCGCAGAAAAGGAATATCAAACGGAGTCCAAAGGGAATGAAACCTTCGGGAACGTGATTTTTTTAACAAACATGATCCAGGAGACTTGGAGTGGGCGTCAAGAAACGATCGAGGAGGGCACGAGGCAGGGGGCGCGCCTACCCCCCTGAGCGCGCCCTCCACCCTCGTGGGCCCCTCGTTGCTCCACCGACGTACTTCTTCCTCCTATATATATCCACGTACCCCCCAAACATCCAGGAGCACCATGAAAACCTAATTCCACCACCGCAACCTTCTGTACCCAAGAGATCCCATCTTGGGGCCTTTTCCGGAGCTCCGCCGGAGGGGGCATTGATCATGGAGGGCCTCTACATCAACTCCATGGCCTCTCTGATGATGTGTGAGTAGTTTATTTCAGACCTATGGGTCCATAGTTATTAGCTAGATGGCTTCTTCTCTCTCTTTGGATCTCAATACAAAGTTCTCCACGATCTTCTTGGAGATCTATTCGATGTAATCTTCTTTTGCGGTGTGTTTGTCGAGATCCGATGAATTGTGGGTTTATGACCAAGTTTATCTATGAACAATATTTGAATCTCCTCTGAATTCTTTTATGTACGATTGGTTTATCTTTGCAAGTCTCTTCGAATTATCAGTTTGGTTTGGCATACTAGATTGATCTTTCTTGCAATGGGAGAAGTGCTTAGCTTTGGGTTCAATCTTGCGGTGTCCTTTCCCAGTGACAGTAGGGGCAGCAATGCACATATTGTATTGTTGCCATCGAGGATAAAAAGATGGGGTTTATATCATATTGAATGAGTTTATCCCTCTACATCATGTCATCTTACTTAAAGCATTACTCTGTTCTTATGAACATAATACTCTAGAAGCATGCTGGATAGCAGTTGATGTATGGAGTAATAGTAGTAGATGCAGAATCGTTTCGGTCTACTTGTCGTGGACGTGATGCCTATATACATGATCATACCTAGATATTCTCATAACTATGCTCAATTCTACCAATTGCTCAACAGTAATTCGTTTACCCACCGTAATACTTATGCTCTTGAGAGAAGCCACTAGTGAAACCTATGGCCCCCGGGTCTATCTTCCATCATATTAATCTTCCAACACTTAGTTATTTCTTTTGTCGTTTATTTTACTTTGCATCTTTATCATAAAAATACCAAAAAATTATCTTATCATATCTATCAGATCTCACTCTCGTAAGTGACCGTGAAGGGATTGACAACCCCTTTATCGCGTTGGTTGCAAGGTTCTTATTTGTTTGTGTAGGTGCGTGGGACTCAAGCGTGATATCCTACTGGATTGATACCTTGGTTCTCAAAAACTGAGGGAAATACTTATGCTACTTTATTGCATCACCCTTTCCTCTTCAAGGGAAAACCAATGCAGTGCTCAAGAGGTAGCAACACCGAAGCCGAAGCCAAAGAAGCCCGCGAAGACGGTGTCGACCTGCTCGAAGAAGCACGTCTCCTAGCACTCAGCCGCTCAGCCATTTATTAGCAAGGCCTGAGGCACTACCACAGCAAGAAGATCAAACCCCTAGCGTTTCGGGAGGGAGACCTCGTCCTCCGACTCGCCCAACAGCAAGCCAACCAGCACAAGCTGTCCTGCCCATGGGAGGGCCCCTTCATCATCAGCAAGGCCTTGTGTGATTGCAACGCCTACTACCTCATCGACGCCCGCAAATCAAACAAGCGCTAGAGAGACACCGCCGTCGAAGAAACAACCCGGCCATGGAACGTGGAACTCCTCCGCCCGTTTTACAGTTAGCCATGTGCATGTATGTATGGCTACCTTTTGTAATCATCTAAAAACTATGGAGTCCCCGAACGACGCTCGGGGGCTGCCCTTTCCGACCAAGCTATTGTGTCTCCTACATTTGTGCATTATTTACCTCTCCATCAAACCCTGTCACCGGTCCGACTCGCTCGACCCGGGGGCTGGCCGGCTTGGTCACTACCCGCCGCCTTACTTAGTGGTTCCTGACGCATTGGGATCGCCGTGGTCATCCACTTCGCCCTAAGCCACAGAACTGGCTCCGGCTGTCGCCCAACAAGCGTGCAAGGCCAGAGCACCAGCGCGGCACGAACACTAAGTTAAGCACCGCCGGGTTAACCAACCCAGCCATGCCGCTTTAAGTTCCCGCACGACCGACTGCCCGCCAACCTGCTTCGCCGGGTTGCCGCTTGCCGGCCCAGTGGGTGTTTCGCTCGCGCTGAACATCTCGACAGCTAAAATACTACGTGCTCCTCTCAAAGGCCGAACTCCTTGTCACGGACTAGAGCCTCGGCCGTCAGACTCGTGGGGGGAAGCCCGAGAGGGGAAAATCGTAGAAAAACGGCTTGAAGGACAAAAAGCAAGAACGCAAACAGCCATGAAATTTATACATCACAAGTTCAAATTTAAGCAGGCCCTAAGGCCAGAATTCATTACACCCAGAAACCCCCAGTGGGTGGGTGGACTTACTACCAAACAAATTTTTTTGCTAAGGTAAAAAGCAGGTGGCTTTAGGCATATCCTTCGGTGGCCTCCGGGTCCGCTGAGGTGCCGGTGTCTCCCTCCTCGGCGCCCACATCGCGGTAGACGCCCGTCTCCTCGGAGCTGCCCTTCAGGTCGTCTCGAAGAAGGCCATATTCGTCAGCAGGCATGACTCCGACATATTCCGCCCGCTCCGGTAGGAACTCGTCATGGAAGGCGAACCCGACGATGTAGCTGGCCTGCGCAGCAATCTGGCCGGCCTCCGCCAGCAGCTGGCCTTCCGAGCCGGCTCGCTGGCCCATCAACGCGCCCAGCGACAGGTCTGGATGCCAAGACATCACGAACCTGAGTGCCATCTCGGCGCCAGCACGAGCGGCGGAAACACGCCAGTCATGAGCCGATCCGGCCCTGCCTCCAGCCACCGCGCCAGCCGCGTAAAGATGTTCGGTGTGACGGAACTCGGCTAGAGGGCCACCGTCATCACCGCGCCGGCTTGCGAGAGCCGCCCCATTTGGTCACCCAAGACTCGCAGACGAGCCTCGGCGGCGGTCACGATCTCTGGGAAAGTACAGGCCACCTGCGGATCGGTCCCAGAGCCGACAACCCCTTGCGGGTCACGCTGAAAGCGGACGACCTCCTTCGCTAGCTCGCGCGTCTTCGGGATGGCCCCTACCAAGAAAAAGAGCAAGTCAGAAAACTTACCAGGGACAAGAAACCGGGGTCCCAGCCCAACAGAATCCAAGAAAAGCACTTACTAGAGAAGGACTCGTCCAGGTGCTGCGATTCAAGCAACGCACCGCGCCGCTCCAGGGCAAGGGTGCGGTCGTGCTCCTGCAGCGACTTCTCCAGCTCGGCGACCTTGGCAAGAGCCGCCCTCAGCTCGGCGTCCTTGGCCTCGGTCGTCTTATCGGCCTCACGGCGACGGGTTTCCCCCTGCCGGGTCTCCTCTACCGCGGCCACCAGCGTCTTCAGGCGCTCCACCTCGGCCAGGAGCTGGCCCTTGTCCTCAGCCAGCTTGCCGCGTTGCTGGTCCGCCTCGGCAAGGGCCCATTGTGCCTCCACAACCTTGGCGGCTTCCGCCTTCAGGCGCTCCACCTCGGCCTCGAGGTGGCCCTTGTCGCCTTCCAGCCGCTCCCGCAGCCGGCTGGCTTCGTCGAGCGCCTGCAGGGCTCCTGTCGCCTCCGCCCTCGCCACCTCGGCCCCAAGCCGACTGGTATCGGCGACAAGCCGGTCGTAATGAAGGCCAGCTCGAATCAGCTGGGTCCTCCAAGACAGTACCGTGGCTGCTGAAGAAAGAGTCAGAAACGAAGATAACAATATAAGATTCGACCCAATTGCTATACAGTTGGCCCGAATGTCGGGGGCTACACCTAGTGGGTGCACTAGCACGCCCCCACTAAAGAAGAGCATGCAAAAGAATACCTGCCACGGCGCGGAGCTCCTCCTCCTTGGCGACGAGCTGCTCCTTGAGCTGCCGGTGCTTCTCGAGGAGCCGGTTGAAGACGCTGACCCAGTAGGAATCCAGTTGCTGCAAGAAGCGATGGTCAACACAAGGACAACAACTTAAGATTCGACCGAACTGCTACCTAGTTGGCTTTGATGGGTCGAATCTTGGGGCTACACCCAGTGGGTGCGTTGGCATGCCCCCACGAAGAAGAAGCAACGGGAAAAGAAAAAGCAGAAGGCAAGGGAAAAACTTACGATCACGGTGCGCTCCAGCTCCCGCGCCTGCTCCATCTCGGCCTGGGCAAAGGCCTGGATTCGGTCCGCCCACCCTCGCAGGCGCCGGGTCACGGCGGCTGATACGTCTCCAACGTATCTATAATTTATGAAGTATTCATGCCATGTTTACAATATTTTTATATGATTTTGGTATGATTTGATTAGAACTAACCCGGACTGACGCTGTTTTTAGTAGAACTACCTGGTGTTGTTTTTGTGCAGAAATAAAAGTTCTTGGAATGCGATGAAAATCAACGGAGATTTTTTCTGGAAAAATGAAATATTCTGGAACGAAAATCCACCGGAGGGGAGTCACGGGGGCCCCACGAGGGCAGGGGGCAGGCCCCCTGCCTCGTGGACTCCCCAAGGGTCCCCCTGATGTGAAATCAATGCCAACTTCTCCTATAAATACAGAAACCTCCGAAAATTAACCTAGATCGGGAGTTCCACCGCCGCAAGCCTCTGTAGCCATGAGAAATCAATCTAGGCCCTCTCTGGCACCTTGCCGGAGGGGGCCATCATCACCGGAGGCTATGGAGGAGGATCTCAGAGGGGCCATCATCACCATGAAGGCTAAGGACCAGAGGGAGAACCTCTCCCCATCCAGGGGGAGGCCATGGAGGAGGAAGCACAAGGGGGAGAACCTCTCCTCTCTCTCGGTGGCACTGAGTGCCATCGGGAGGGGTATCATCGCCGTGGTGATCGTCTTCATCAACATCACCATCCTCATCTCTTTTACACGGTCCACTCTCCCGCACCCTGCTGTAATCCCTACTTGAACATGGTGCTTTATGCCACATATTATGATCTAATGATGTGTTGCCATCCTATGATGTTTTGAGTAGATATCCTTTGTCTTTGGGTTGATTGATGATCTAGATTGGTATGAGTTGCATGTTTTACTTTGGTGCTGTCCTATGGTGCCCTCCGTGTCGCGCAAGCGTGAGGGATTCCCGCTGTAGAGTGTTGCAATATGTCATGGTTTGCTTATTGTCTGCATTGCGTGAGTGACTGAAACACAAACACGGATAAGAGGGACATGTCGTATGGGAATAAAGAGAACTTGATGCTTTAATGCTATGGTTGGGTTTTACCTTAATGATCTTTAGTAGTTGAGGATGCTTGCTAGAGTTCCAATCATAAGTGCATATGATCCAAGAAGAGAAAGTATGTTAGCTTATGCCTCTCCCTCATATGAAACTGCAATAGTGATTACCGGTCTTGTTAACAATTGCCTAGGAAAATTCCGCACACCGATCCACCATTATTCCACACTCGCTATTTATAATATTTAGTAATATATTCTAACTTTATGATAACAACACCTACTTTAATATTTTAGCTCTCCGATACAATAGAAAGTTATCAACTTGATACCTACAACGTAGTTTTATTTCTCGTTTCTAGTTGGAAGCAAACATTCGGTGTATGTAGAGTCGTATCAGTGGTAGATAGGGCTTGAGAGAATATTGATCTTACCTTTAGCTCCTTGTGGGTTCGAAACTCCATACTTATCACTTCCACCTTTGGAAATTGCTACGATGATTCCCTGCACTTGGGGATTATAAGCGGCCATTGCTACTTCCTCTTGAGCATTGCGTTGGTTTTCGCTTGAAGAGGAAAGCATGATGCAACAAAGTAGCGTAAGTATCTCCCTCCGTTTTTGAGAACCAAGGTATCAATCCAGTAGGAGACTACACGCAAGTCACCTCGCACCTAGACAAACAAAGAAGAACCTTGCAACCAACGCGATAAAGGGGTTGTCAATCCCTTCATGGACACTTGCAAAAGTGAGATCTGATAGAGATAATAAGATAAATATTTTTTGGTATTTTTATAATATAGATTGAAAGTAAAGATTGCAAAGTAAAATAGATTGGAAACTTATATGGTGGAAGATAGACCCCGGGGCCATAGGTTTCACTAGTGGCTTCTCTCAAGATAGCATAAGTATTACGGTGGATAAACAAATTACTGTCGAGCAACTGATAGAAAAGTGAATAATTATGAGAATATCTAGGCATGATCATGTATATAGGCATCATGTCCGCGACAAGTAGACCGAAACGAATCTGCATCTACTACTATTACTCCACACATCGACCGCTATCCAGCATGCATCTAGAGTGTTAAGTTCATAAGAACAGAGTAACACATTAGGCAAGATGACATGATGTAGAGGGATAAACTCAAGCAATATGATATAAACCCCATCTTTTTATCCTCGATGGCAACAATACAATACGTGCCTTGCTGCCCCTGCAATCACTGGGAAAGGACACCGCAAGATTGAACCCAAAGCTAAGCACTTCTCCCATTGCAAGAAAGATCAATCTAGTAGGCCAAACCAAACTGATAATTTGAAGAGACTTGCAAAGATAACAAATCATACATAAAAGATTTCAGGGAAGAATCAAATATTATTCATAGATAATCTTGATCATAAACTCACAATTCATCGGACCTCGACAAACACACCGCAAAAAGAGTTACATCAAATAGATCTCCAAGAAGATCGAGGAGAACTTTGTATTGAGATCCAAAGAGAGAGAGGAAGCCATCCAGCTAATAACTATGGACCCAAAGGTCTATGGTAAACTACTCACACATCATCAGAGAGGCTATGGTGTTGATGTAGAAGCCCTCCGTGATCGATTCCCCCTTCGGCGGAGCTCCAGAAAAGGCCCCAAGATGGGATCTCTTGGGTACCGAAGGTTGCGGTGGTGGAAATAGGGTTTCGTGGTGCTCCTGGATGTTTTTGGCGTATATGGATATATATAGGAGGAAGAAGTAGGTCGGTGGAGCTGCGAGGGGCCCATGAGGGTGGGGGCGCGCTCAAGGGGCAGGCGCACCTCCCTGCCTCTTGGCCTCCTCGCTCCTTTCTTGACGTCTACTCCAAGTCCCCTGGATCACGTTTGTTCCAAAAATAACTCTCCCGAAGGTTTCATTTCGTTTGGATTCCATTTGATATTCCTTTTTTGCAAAACACTGAAATAGGAAAAAAACAACAATTTGCACTGGGCCTTGGGTTAGTAGGTTAGTCCCAAAAATAATATATAAGTGTATAATAAAGCCCATTAAACATCCAAAACAGATAATATAATAGCATGGAGCAATCAAAAATCATAGATACGTGGCGGTCGACTGGACGTGGGCGTCTCCGCTTCCCCATGCTGCTTCGGCAACTGCCTGACTGTTAAAAGGTTGGGGTAGACATCGCTTGCCTTCACTGCTTCCTTTCGCCTTGCTCAGATCCCCTTTCTTGCGCCCTGCCTCTGAAATCTCCAGGTCTACTCCCAACCTTCCTACACCGGCGACCAATGGCGCCTCAGAGGGTCAAGCCCGCCTCGTCGCCGGCTTGGTTCAAGCCATCTCTCGACGCGTCTAACGTTTTGAAGAAGAACCTCGCCACCACACGCTTGCTGATGGCGGGAGAAAGCAACAAGAAGGGGAAGACTGGACTCCGGGTCGGCTCCGGCGTGCCTGAGCCCGAGGGAAGCACCTTCTACCCCTTCTTCATGAGCAGCATTGCCGCTGGGCTGGTCCTCCCCCCTTCTCTGACTTCTTCTACGAGGTCCTTGATCACTACGGGCTGCAGGCGTTGCATCTTCATCCCAACTCTATCCTTCTCTTGTCGATCTTTGCCTACTACTGCTAGGTGTACCTCGGCGTGATGCCGTCCGTGGCCCTTCTGCGCCACTTCTTCCTCCGCGCCAAGGAGGGTCACGCCTCCGGGTGTGTTAACTTCATCGTGGCCGGCAAGGCTAACTCGATCTTGAAGATGGGGAAGAAAGCCGACGACTTCCGGAGCAAGTGGGCCATGATGGATGCTAAATGCATCCACCCACATTTGACGTTGCCGACGGAGAGACCCCAGATCGACAAGGGGTGGTCCTGCGTGAAGCTCACCGATGAGTGGGCGACGTTGGTGCTGGAGCAGATGAAGTTCGACCTGAAGCCGGGCAACGCGAAGGCGGCGAGGATTACAGGGGCCATGCTGCTGAGGGAATTCCTGATGTTGCGTGTGGCCCCGCTTCAAGCCCGCATGCGCCCCTTGTGGGAGCTTGGGAGGGCGAAGAGGACTAGGTTCGCTTGAGCTCGAAGGCCTTGTCCGGCGAGGAGCTGGCTGCAGCTCTCCGCCTCCTGGTTGGGGACGATCAGGAGTATCCGCCGAATGTCTTCACTCCCTTATTCCTCGCGGCCTCCTCGCTCCTTTCTTGACGTCTACTCCAAGTCCCTTGGATCACGTTTGTTCCAAAAAATAACTCTCCCGAAGGTTTCATTCCGTTTGATATTCCTTTTCTGCGAAACACTGAAATAGGCAAAAAAACAACAATTTGCACTGGGCCTTGGGTTAGTAGGTTAGTCCCAAAAATAATATAAAAGTGTATAATAAAGCCCATTAAACATCCAAAACAGATAATATAATAGCATGGAACAATCAAAAATTATAGATACGTTGGAGACGTATCAAGCATCCCCAAGCTTAATTCCTGCTTGTCCTCGAGTAGGTAAATGATAAAAAATAGAATTTTTTATATGGAATGCTACCTAGCATTATTCTCAATGTAATTTTCTTTATTGTGGCATGAATATTCAGATCCAAGAGATTCAAGACAAAAGTTTAATATTGACATAAAAATAATAATAGTTCAAGCATACTAACTAAGCAATCATGTCTTCTCAAAATAACATGGCCAAAGAAATTTTATCCCTACAAAATCATATAGTTTGGTCATGCTCCATTTTTGTCACACAATAATGGTCTCATCATGCACAACCCCGATGATAAACCAAGTAATTGTTTCATACTTTAGTAATCTCAAAAAAATTTCAATTCTCACGTAATACATGAGCTTGAGCCATGGATATAGCACTATGGGTGGAATAGAATATAATGATGCGGGTTATGTGGAGAAGACAAAAAAGGAGAAAGTCTCACATCGACACGGCTAATCAACGGGCTAGGGACATGCCCATAAATTGATGTCAATGCAAGGAGTAGGGATTGCCATGCAACAGATGCACTAGAGCTATAAATGTGTGAAAGCTCAACAAAAGAAACTAAGTGGGTGTGCATCCAACTTGCTTTCTCACGAAGACCTAGGGCATTTGAGGAAGCCCATTGTTGGAATATACAAGCCAAGGTCTATAATGAAAAATTCCCACTAGTATATGAATGTGACAAAACAAGAGACTCTCTATCATAAAGATCAGGGTGCTACTTTGAAGCACAAGTGTGGACAAAAAGGATAGTAGCATTGTCCCTTTTTATTTCTCTTTTTTGGGCCTTTTTTTATTTGGCCTTTCCCTTTTTTATTTGGGACAATGCTCTATTAATGATGATCATCACACTTCTATTTATTTACAACTCAATGATTACAACTCGATACTAGAACAAAATATGACTCTATATGAATGCCTCCGGCGGTGTACCAGGAAGGGGAATGAATCAAGAGTGACATGTATGATAAATTATGCATTGTGGCTTTGCCACAAATACGATGTCAAATACATGATCATGTAAGGCAATATGACAATAATGAAGCATGTCATAAATGAAACGGTGGAAAGTTGCATGGCAATATATCTCAGAATGGCTATGGAAATGCCATAATAGGTAGGTATGGTGGCTGTTTTGAGGAAGATATAAGGAGGTTTATGTGTGATAGAGCGTATCATATCACAGGGTTTGTATGCACCGGGGAAGTTTGCACCAAATCTCAAGGTGAGAAAGGGTAATGCACGGTACCGAAGAGGCTAGCAATGATGGAAAGTTGAGAGTGCGTATAATCCATGGACTCAACATTAGTCATAAAGAACTCACATACTTATTGCAAAAGTCTACAACTCATCAAAAACCAAGCATTACACGCATGCTCCTAGGGGGATAGATTGGTAGGGAAAGACCATCGCTCGTCCCCGACCGCCACTCATAAGGAAGACAATCAAAGAACACCTCATGTTTCAAATTTGTTACACACCGGTTACCATACGTGCATGCTACAGGATTTGCAATATTCAACTGAAGTATTTATCAAATTCAAAACTACTCAACTAGAACAACTCTAATATCACCATCTTTATATCTCAAAACAATCATCAAGTATCAAACTTCTAATAGTATTCAATGCACCTTTTTATGAAAGTTTTTATTATACCAATCTTGGATGCCTATCATATTAGGACCAAATTTATAGCCAAAGAAAATTACTATGCTGTTCTAAAGGACTCTCAAAATAATATAAGTGAAGCATGAGAGATCAATAATTTCTATAAAATAAAACCACCACCGTGCTCTAAAAGATATAAGTGAAGCACTAGAGCAAAATTATCTATCTCAAAAGATATAAGTGAAGCACATAGAGTATTCTAATAAATTTCGATTCATGTGTGTCCCTAACAAAAGGTGTCTACAGCAAGGACGATTGTGGTAAACTAAAAATCAAAGACTCAAATCATACAATATGCTCCAAGCAAAACACGTATCATGTGGTAAATAAAAATATAGCCTCAAGTAAAGTCACTGATGGACGAAGACGAAAGAGGGGATGCCTTCCGGGGCATCCCCAAGCTTAGGATTTTGTTTGTCCTTGAATTTTACCTTGGGGTGCCTTGGGCATCCCAAAGCTTAGGCTCTTTCCACTCCCTATTCCATAATCCATCAAATCTTTACCCAAAACTTGAAAACTTCACAACATAAAACTCAACAGAAAATCTCATGATCTCCATTAGTATAAGAAAACAAACCACCACTTAAGGTACTGTAATGAAATCATTCTTTATTTATATTGGTGTTAAACCTACTGTATTACAACTTCTCTATGGTTCATACCCTCCGATACTATCCATAGATTCATCAAAATAAGCAAACAGCACACGAAAAACAGAATGTGTCAAAACCAGAACAGTGTGTAGTAATCTGTAGGTTTCAAATACTTATGTAACCCCAAAAATTCTGAAATAAATTGGTGGACGTGAAGAATTGGTGTATTAATCATCTGTAAAAAGAATCAACCTAATCGCACTCTCTAGTAAAAAATGGCAGCAAATCTCGTGAGCGCTAAAGTTTCTGTTTTTTACAGCAAGATCGCAAAAACTTCCCCCAAGTCTTCCCAAAGGTTCTACTTGGCACAAACACTAATTAAAAGCATAAAACCACATATAAACAAAGGCTATATGAATTATTTATTATTAAACAGAACCAAAAAGCAAGAAACAAAAATAAAATCGGGTTGCCTCCCGACAAGCACTATCGTTTAACGCCCCTAGCTAGGCATAAAAGCAAGAATGGATCTAGGTATTATCATCTTTGGTATGCAATCCATAAGTGTCTCTTATAATAGATTCATAAGGTAATTTAATTTTCTTTCTAGGAAAGTGTTCCATGCCATTCCTTAACGGAAATTGGAATCTAATATTCACTTCTTTCATATCAATAATTGCACCAATCGTTCTAAGGAAAGGTCTACCAAGAATAATGGGACATGTAGGATTGCAATCAATATCAAGAACAATGAAATCTATGGGCACATAATTCCTATTTGCAACAATAAGAACATCATTAATCCTTCCCATAGGTTTGTTAATAGTGGAATCCGCGAGGTGCAAATTTAAAGAACAATCATCAAATTCACGGAAACCTAACACATCACACAAAGTTTTTGGAATTGTGGAAATGCTAGCACCCAATTCACATAAAGCATAGCATTCTTGATCTTTAATTTTAATTTTAATAGTAGGTTCCCACTCATCATGAAGTTTTCTAGGGATAGAAACTTCTAATTCAAGCTTTTCTTCATAAGATTGCAGTAAAGCATCAACGATATGTTTAGTAAAAGCTTTATTTTGACTATAAGCATGTCGGATCACGAGTTCTGACAAAATCCTCTAGGTTCGAACACTGCGGTGTGCGCGAAGATCTCCCCCTACCAATCCACTTCCTAGCTTTACTAAGATCTTACGGGCTAACTCGACGAACTCGCAACACAAAGGACACAAGATTTATACTGGTTCGGGCCACCATTGTGGTGTAATACCCTACTCCAGTGTGTGGTGGTGGATTGCCTCTAGGGCTGAGGATGAACAGTACAAGGGGCAGAACAACCTCCTGAGGAGAGGTGTTCTTGTGCTTGGCGAACTTGTGGTTGTCCCAGTCTATCTCGATCCGTTTCATCCCCCTAGGTATGGTGGTGGCTAGTCCTATTTGTACAGGCCCTGGTCCTCTCCCCAAATATTGAGCGGTAAGGGAGCCAACAACGGCCAATTCAAAAGGGGACAGATAGTACAGCTTATCCTGACAAAAGTGGTCTTCGCCTGCCAAAGGCTCTGGTGGTGACGCCGTCTTGGGCTCCACGGTGACCTCCATCTTGCCGTCCTGCTGGTTTTCGTCTCGTTGCACCGATATGGAAACCTTTGCTTGACGCCTCGGTACTCCGCGCCTGCGCTTGCCCCCTTAGTACCAAAGAGGAAACAAGGACACTGTGCGTGCTGGCGCCCGCCTGGCCTTGGTCGTCATGGTTTGCCTGGCCTTGATTTCTCCGCCCCTCAAGAGCCAGCCTGGTGAGGCCGCTCCTGAGGAGGTCTTGTGTGGTCCCCCTCACAAGGCTTGGCCCCTCGCGAGGGTCTTGAGTCCTTGCTGGTAAAGATGGGCCGTATGGGCCTGCTCGCAGAGCCACGCCATGGGCCGCAGGCAGGCAAGTCTGGGGACCCCCATTCCCAGAACGCCGACAGTAGCCCCCGGCCCCAAGGCGCGCTCGGGCTTGGCTTCGAGGCAAAGCCAAAGGCCAAGTGCAGGCGCCGCGGGACCCAATAGCCCGCGGCCTTGGTCGACGCGTGGCGATTGATCAGACGTGGGCGTCTCCGCTTCCCATGCTGCCTCGGCAACTGCCCGACTATCAAAAGGTTGGGGTCCCCTTGCCTTCACTGCTTCCTTTCGCCTTGCTCAGATCCCCTTTCTTGTGCCCTGCCTCCGAAATCTCCATATCTACTCCCATCTTTCCCGCACCGGCGACCAATGGTGCCTCGGCGGGTCAAGCCCGCCTCATTGCTGGCTTGGTTCGAGCTAGCTCTCGACGTGCCCAACATTTCGGAGAAGAACCTCGCCGCCACGTGCTTGCTCACGGCGGGGGAAAGCAACGAGAAGGGGAAGACTGGACTCCGGGCCGGCTCCGACGTGCCTGAGCCCGAGGGAAGCACCTTCTACCCCTTCTTCACGAGCAGCAACGCCGCTGGGCTGGTCCCCCCTTCTCCGACTTCTTCTACGAGGTCCTTGATCACTACGGGCTGCAGGCGCTGCATCTTCATCCCAATTCTACCCTTCTCTTGTCGATCTTCGCCAACTACTGCGAGGCGTACCTCGGCGTGATGCCGTCCGTGGCCCTTCTGCGCCAATTCTTCTTCCTCCGCGCCAAGGAGGGTCACGGCTCCGGGTGTGTCAACTTCATCGCGGCCGGCAAGGCCAACTCGATCTCAAAGACGGGGAAGAAAGCCGACGGCTTCCGGAGCAAGTGGGCCATGATGGATGCTAAATGCATCTACCCATGTTTCACGCTGCCGACGGAGAGGCCCCAGTCCGACAAGGGGTAGTCCTATGTGAAGCTCACCAACGAGAAGGCGACGTTGGTGCTGGAGTAGATGAAGTCTGACCTGAAGCCGGGCAACGCGAAGGCGGCGAAGATTACAGGGGCCATGCTGCTGAGGGAATTCCTGATGCTGTGCGTGGCCCCGCTTCAAGCCCGCATGCGCCCCTTGTGGGAGCTTGGGGACGAAGAGGACAAGGTTCGCTTGAGCTCGAAGGCCTTGTCCGGCGAGGAGCTGGCCGCAGCTCTCCACCTCCTAGTTGGGGACGATTAGGAGTATCCTCTGAATGTCTTCACTCCCTTGTTCCACCACAACGACGGGGCGCTGGTCGTGGCCTCCAGGCCGCCTGAGGGAGTCCTGGATTAGGGGGTCTCCAGACAGCCGGACTATATCCTTTGGCTGGACTGTTGGACTATGAATATATAAGATTGAAGACTCCGTCTCATGTCCGGATGGGACTGTACTTGGCGTGGAAGGCAAGCTAGGCAATACAGATATGTATATCTCCTCCTTTGTAACCGACCTTGTGTAACCCTAGCCCCCTCTGGTGTCTATATAAACCGGAGGGTTTTAGTCCGTAGGACAACATACAATCATACCATAGGCTAGCTTTTTGGGTTTAGCCTCTCCGATCTCGTGGTAGATCAACTCTTGTAATACACATATCATCAAGAATAAATCAAGCAGGACGTAGGGTTTTACCTCCATCAAGAGGGCCCGAACCTGGGTAAAACATCGTGTCCCCTGCCTCCTGTTACCATCCGCCTTAGATGCACAGTTCGGGACCCCCTACCCAAGATCCGCCGGTTTTGACACCGACACTGGTGCTTTCATTGAGAGTTCCTCTGTGTCGTCGCCGTTAAGCTTGATGGCTCCTACGATCATCGATAGCAATGCAGTCCAGGGTGAGACTTTTCTCCCCGGACAGATCTTTGTGTTCGGCGGCTTCGCACTGCGGGCCAACTCGCTTGGCCATCTGGAGCAGATCGAAAGTTACGCCCCTGGCCACCAGGTCAGGTTTGGAAGCTTAAACTACACGGCCGACATCCGCGGAGACTTGATCTTCGACGGATTCGAGCCCCTGCCTTGTGCGCCGCGTGGTCATGATGAGTACGATTTAGCTCTATCATCGGACCGTATTCAGGGGATCGCACCGGCAGCCACCTCGAGCCTCAATTCGGAGCCAGTTGCGCCATCCATGGACGGGTGGATGGGCCCCGTCACGGAGGTCGTACCCTCAGCGGCGATCGAGCCGAATATCGACCTTACCCTTCATGAGAGCCATGTTGCCAAACTGCCGTATCCTTCTCCGGCCATGGACTCCGAACCGCCTGCGCCCGTGCCTATCGAATCCGATTGGGCGCCGATCATGGAGTTTACCTCCGCGGGTATTTTCTAGCACTCGCCCTTCGACGACATACTGAACTCATTAAGGTCTCTCTCCTTGTCAGGAGAATCCTGGCCGAACTACGTCCGGCAGGATTGGGATGCGGATGATGAAGAAATTCGCCGCCCACCCACCACCCACTTAGTAGCCACTGTCGATGACTTAACCGACACGCTCGACTTCGACTCCGAAGACATCGACGGTATGGACAACGATGCAGGAGTCGAAGAGGAACCACTGCTCACAGGGCACTGGACGCCCACTTCATCACATGACGTATATATGGTGGACACACCCAAATAAAATAACGACGAGGAACGGAAGGACGCAACGACGGGTGGTTCCCTCGAGCAGCAGCCAAAGCGGCGGCGTAAACGCCGCCCCAAATCCCGCCCCGACAGAAATAACGATCACATAGACCCAGCGTTAGAGCAGGGTGAACCATTGCCCGACCATGGTAACACGGAAAATCAAGCCGAACAGCCCAACCCCGTTGAAGATAACAGTCCAGACGACATCACATCGGACAGGCGCCAGGAGCAACGTAAGGCCCACCAAAGGCTTGTTGCCACGGCGAGGAGTCTGAAAAACAGAAGCAAAGGCTCAAGGCTGCACAAGACACACTCAAAATCAAATGGAGTGAAGTACTCAACACTGCAGCGAAATACGATAGTAATCGCCACACCAAGAGCTATCCGAAGCGAAAGTTGCTACCTGAATTTGATAAGGAGGCCTTAGATCCTCCATAATTAAAAAATAAAACGGCCATCCGTTCAGATAGACGACCTCATAGCCAACATAAAGCGGCAATCGACGCTGCACATAAACCAACACGCGATCCGCGTAAGGGCTCGCATCAAAAGGACGGCGCAACCAGATCCATCTACGGACCACACAGGCGCGCTCCAACATACAATGCAACACAACAAACATCCGAACACCACGGTACACCCAAATACAGGGGTGCCGCACACCCTCTATGTTTCGCCGATGAGGTGCTGCATCATGAATTTCCAGAGGGATTCAAACCCGTAAACATAGAGGCGTACGACGGAACAACATATCCTGGGGTCTGGATTGAGGACTACATCCTCCATATCCATATGGCTCGAGGAGATGATCTCCATGCCATCAAGTACTTACCCCTCAAGCTCAAAGGGCCAGCTCGGCACTGGCTTAAAAGCCTCCCCGAAAACTCCATCGGAAGCTGGGAAGAGCTCGAAGACGCCTTTTGGGCAAATTTTCAAGGGACATATGTCCGACCACTGGATGCAGACGATTTAAGTCATATAACTCAACAGCCCGGTGAGTCAGCCCGAAAACTTTGGAACAGGTTCCTCACTAAAAGAACCAAATAGTTGACTGTCCTGACGCCGAAGGCTTAGCAGCCTTCAAGCATAGCGTTCGGGACGAATGGCTTGCCAGACACCTCGTTCAAGAAAAGCCGAGAACAATGGCAGCATTAACAAGCCTCACGACCCGTTTTTGCACGAGCGAGGACAGCTGGTTAGCCCGATGTAGCACCAGCGACCCAAGTACATACGAAGTCAGGTTTTGGAAACGGGAAATGACGATGCAAAAAGAATAAACGCCGGAATAAAGAAGACAACCCGAAGAGCATGGCGGTAAATGCCGGATTTAGAAGCTCTCGGCCAGGGCAGTAGAAGTCGCCCTCCAAAGGCAATAGAGACGAATTGTCCATCCTAAACAAAATTCTGGACCAAATATGTCAGATCCATAGCACCCCGGATAAACTTGCAAATCATACCCACAGAGAATGTTGGGTCTTCAAACAGTCCGGCAAGTTCAACGCCGAACACAAGGGGCAGGATACACAAAGTGAAGACGAGGACGAGCCTCGCAAGCAAAGCACAGGGGAATAGAAGAAATTCCCACCAGAAGTCCAAACAGTCAACGTGTTACACGTGATCAAGGGAAGCAAAGCGGCACTCCCAGAAAGACATGCCCAAGGGCCTATCACAACGCAGTCCTGCCACTGGTCGTCTCAAACAATCACTTTCGACCATCGTGATTACTCAGCAAGTATCCGGCGTGCAGGATGGGCTGCCCTGGTATTAGACCCAATAATTGACGGATACCACTTTACACGAGTCCTGATGGACGGTGGCAGCAGTTTAAACCTGATATACCAGGATACAATCGCGAAATGGGGATGGACCCAACGAAAATCTGCCATAGCAACACTACCTTTAAAGGAGTAACGCCAGGCCCAGGGGCTCACTGCATGGGCTCCCTGCTACTAAAAGTTATATTCGGCTTCCCCGATAACTTCCGTAGCAAACATTTAACCTTCCACATTGCTCCGTTCCAAAGTGGTTATCAAGCACTACTTGGACGCGAAGCTTTTGCTCGCTTTAATGCAATACCGCATTACGCTTCCCTCACGCTCAAGATGCCCGGTCAACGTGCATCATCACAGTGAACGGAAATATTGAGCGATCTCTGCCGTACTGAAAAGAATGCGACTGCCTTAGCAGCCCGCACACTAAAAACGGCCTCACCAACTAAAGCATTCAATAGGTCGTCAAGTCCACGACACGGTTAGACGAGTCGGGCGAGCTATATGTAATTCATTACCAGATTGAGGGCACACCCCTATACAAATACAAGGGGCTCAGCCCGCGCGCGCAGCACGAGTTGCAATTTTTTACTCATTTTTATATACATGGTTTCTTTAAAAAACCACCTTTTGCACGACAACTTTTTCACCTAAGTTCCTCTCTTTACAGAATGACCATCGTGCCTACACCCGTCCAGGATACGGCACAACGCAGACATAGGCGCAGATCTGCAGCAGGGACCCGCTCAAGATTCTTTTTAGATTAAGACCCTGCGTAAACCCTTTTTTACTGTCTCTTGTTGATACACATCGCTCGAATTCTCAGCAAATTGAGAAGGATGCTGACGTCTTGGCATGTGGTCACGCCAGAATAATGCACGTACCTGGACACCAGAGGGCTTATTACAAAGGGTACTATTCAGGACCCGGTTTACACCATAAAGACCGAATACCTTAGGGAGTGTTCGGCGTCGCGAGTTTGGCCTTATATGCATCAGCTCTGAATCATGTCTTTTGTCAAATGTTGGGTTTGCCCGGCTCCTGTGTTTTGCTGCCTTACGTTCCGCTCTATCGGCTAAGGCGGCACCAAGAGAACTACTGCGATTGTGCCCTGGTTCATCCGGACGAGGCACCTCAGTAGAGAAAGCTGAAAACTGACTGTCATGATATAGCGTGAGACTAGTCAACCACTCGATGACTATTGGAATGTTGGGATTCCTCTGCCATTAACGAAGGGCCGTTTCCCGGCCAGGCATGTACGCACCCCGAATCCGGACGAGTGTGGAGCCACCAGGGGCTATCTAGTAGCCCCACTGTCAAACTCCTATGGCTAAGTGAAAGTGTTAAAGCATTATAGTCCGGTTGCCTCGTTCACTGCGCTATCACCACCTTAATACGTTGGGTTAAGTGTGAACACGCGTTTTTTGCGAGCACCTCCGCATTATATGCGTGGGGGTTGAAGCCGACGACTGCAATCTTTCAGGTTATATACATATATACATAAACGGCCGCACAGGAGGCATCATATTACTTTCCGGCAAAAGTACAAATACAGCCTTCATAAAAACATTGTGTTTACAATGGGAATACATGTCACTCAAACATAATATTCTACGAGCACTGGGACTCTATCAAACGAGCACCCTCAAGAACCTCTTCAAAATAGTGCTCGGCAGCTACTTGGCCTATGGCCGAACCTTGCGCCGCAACAGTCGTAGCATCCATCTCCGCCCAGCATGCCTTGACACGGGAAAGGCCATCCGCGAGCCATCTATGCATGCCGACCTCTTCATCGCGTTGATGCACGGCACCGCACCAAGGAACTGCTGCACCAGCTAAAATAGCTGTTCGGCTTTGGCCTTTCCGGCACAGATGATCCACGACAGACCTCATGGCGAGTCCGGACAATCTATTGAGTTCGGCCATTCGCAAGCGATCAGTCAATGGAAGCGGATGCTCTGGAACGTTAAATTGCGACCAGAACAGCTGTCCACTTCACGATCTGTCTGATCTCGGAAGTATTCGGCCGCATCGACAGCGCTCGCCGCTAAGTCCAGATATGCGTCGGCCGAACTCCACAGCCGACTAAAGAGGCATACCACGGATCGCCGAACTTCCTCCGCAGGCATAAAGGGCTTCCCAGCCACAATGTCCCCGGCTTCACGTGTTCCTCTTGCCTCATTGCAGAGCGGTGTCTTTGTCCCATTGTGCCTTTTCAAGGTCCGTAGCCTTCGCCCGGTTTTCTTCTTCAAGAAACTGGCAGCGGTCGGCATGTTTTTAACTTCAAAGCCATTTTGGCCATTTTCTCTTTGCTCTCGCTATGAGCGGCCTTCTCAGCTCTTAACTCTTCGGTGGCCTTCCAAGCAGCCGCATTACTAACCCTTGCTTGTTTCCTTGGCTCGGGCGAGTTCCGCCCGAAGGGTCTCCATGGTGCGCAGCTGCCGTCTGCAGTCACAACATATTAAAGATACTGGCATCATGCTACTATTTATTGTGTGACATTCACCAGAAAACATTACTTACCCTATGATTCGTCAAGCCGCTTGTTAACAAGCCCGATGTCGGTGTCTGCCGCATCCAGTTGCTACTTTAATTCGGCAAACTCACTAGTCCGGCTAGCCACCGGAGCTTCCAGCACCTTCACATAAAGGCTTCATGTAATCCGCTTTCGGCGGACGAAATTCTTTCCATCACCGTACCCATTAGCGTACAGTGTTCCTCTGAGAAAGCCGCTCACTCAGCAGCTCCCTGAGAACGTCCGACCGCATACCAGACGGTGCCGGACTCTTTTGTTTGCTCTCTTCGAGAGCCGGACGCTGGGGACTTCAGATGACTATGGGATTATCTTCTGGCCTCACCGGATCTAGAGAGGTCCTCCGCGACGACACTTCAGGGTCGCCCGCTTCTTGAGCGGAGGAGTCCGAGGGAGGCGTTTCGCTCTCCATCATCTCCGGAAGAAGATCCCCCGAAGATGAGCTCAGCTGAGAAGGGCTAAGACCCGAACTGCATGATATATGCGGCAGATATTTTCCTCAGAGGAAAGGTAGTATACCTTCACTATTAAAGTATTTTTTGAATCACTTACGACTCGTTGGAGGGCTGATCCCCCCACGGACTTTGTGCGGCAAGAGCACCCCCCGAGGCAGGACCCTCTATTGGAGACTTCTTCTCTCGTTTGGAGGCCTCGGCTTCCGGATCCTCAGAAAGCAATCCTCTTCCTCCCCCGGTTATCCTCCTTTATGGAGGCTCTCATTCCCTCCCTCGGAACTGGCAGCGATGGGGGCCCGCTTTCGCCCATATTATTCTCCCCTGTATCTTCCTTCGAGGTCTCCGGTCAAGGTGCGAGCTCGAGCATCTTTTCCAGCACCGGATTTTCCATACCCTCAGGGAGGGGGGCCGAACACCGAATCATCTTCGCTTTTGTTAGCTAGTCCTGGTCAAAGAGCGATTTCTCAGAGATGACGCCATGATGAATAAACGACGGTGTGTTCGGCTAGAGGATTACTTACTTGTTCGGCGGCGCGGTTACTGCTCAGGTCCACGTCCTCGGTAGTATCCGGACACTCTATTGAGGTCCGAAGAATGACTTGTACATTTCCTCGTGTGTCAGGCCGAGGAAACTTTGAATAGCATGTGGTCCTTCCGGGTTGAACTCCCATAAGCGAAGGGGCCGGTGTTTGCAGGGCTGGACTCGACGAACCAGCATAACTTGCACTACCACAACCAAATTAAAATCTCCCTTGAAGAGATCTTGAATGCGGCTTTGCAGCATAGGCACGTCCTTGGTTGGACCCCAGCTCAGTCCTCTGCTAATCCATGACATCAGTTGTGGTGGGGGCCCGAGCGGAAAGCGGGGGCAGCCGCCCACTTGGCACTTCTGGGAGCCATGATGTAAAACCACACCTGTTGCCATAATCCGGACACCTCTGGAAAGGAACCTTTCGGCCACGAAGCTCCTGCCATCTTGCTTATTGATGCGCCTTCGCATGTTGCATGTTGCCCCTCGATCATCTTCGGCTTCACTTCAAAGGTCTTGAGCCATAGGCCGAAGTGAGGGGTAATGCGGAGGAAGGCCTCACACATGAAAATAAATGTTGAGATGTGGAGAAAGGAGTCCGGAGCTAGAGCGTGGAAATCTAGCCCGTAATAGAACATCAAACCCCTGACGAAGGGATCCAGAGTGAGGCCTAGGCCTCCGCGGAAGTGGAAGAAGAACACGACGTTCTCATTGGGTTCGGGAGTGGGGACGACCTGCCCTCGAGCAGGCAGCCGATGCGAAACCTCGGCGGTCGGGTATCTGGCCTCCCTCAACTTCTTGATATCCTCTTCCGTAACGGAGGACGGCATCCATTGGCCTTGAAGGCTGGATCCGGACATGATTGAAGATCTGGAGCACCTGACCTGGGCTTTGGGTGTTAGAACTCGAGGCGGGGGAAGGCTTTGATTGAGCACGAGAGGGAAAAAGCGAAAACCTTGACCCTTTATAAAGAGGGTGAATATCAAGCGTCCTCACCGTGGCCGTTTGGACATGCCTATAATCTAGGAGTACTAGACACGGTTGGGTTACCCACAACCTATTAATGAGAATCCTGTAATTGGGGGAACACGATCTCTGCTTTGACAAGACGTGTCAAGAAACCGCCTCGCGTTATGTGTGGAGTTGGTTGAACAAAAATGGTTTGAATAAGCACCGGGCTATGGCATGATGTCATGTTGCCAAAACGTGTCAGTAGATTAAGATTTGTGGAAATATTATTCTCTACGGTGGTATGTGGAACTTATTTTGCAAGGTCGGACACTATCCTTATATTCAAAATTCTTCTGTGGTGTATTCGGAGGAGGAACCCGCCTTGCAATGGTTCGGGACTCATCGTGATTGAAAGCCTGGTTCAGGGGCTACTGAGGGAGTCCTTGGATTAGGGGGTCTCCGGACAGTCGGACTATATCCTTTGGCCGGAACTGTTGGACTATGAAGATACAGGATTGAAGACTTCGTCTCATGTCCGGATGGGACTCTACTTGGCGTGGAAGGCAAGCTAGGCAATACGGATATGTATATCTCCTCCTTTGTAACCGACCTTGTATAACCCTAACCTCCTCGGTGTCTATATAAACCGGAGGGTTTTAGTCCGTAGGACAACATACAATCATACCATAGGCTAGCTTCTAGGGTTTAGCCTCTCTGATCTCGTGGTAAATCTACTCTTGTAATACTCATATCATCAAGAATAAATCAAGCAGGACGTAGGGTTTTACCTCCATCAAGAGGCCTGAACCTGGGTAAAACATCGTGTCCCTGCCTCCTGTTACATCCGCCTTCGACGCAGAGTTCGGGACCCCCTTCCCGAGATCCGCCGGTTTTGACACTAACACCATCCTTTGACGGACGTGGACTGGTGCCGCCAGTGCTCACCGGGGCCCCTGCAGTGCCGACGCCGGTGGAGCTGTCTTCTGGTGAGTCCCGCGGGGAGGAAGAAGAGGAGGAGGAAGACTCGGAGGTGACCCATGAAGGGACGGGGGAGACCTCTCCCTTGAGTAAAGCTAACATCCTCCACGCCTTTCCTGATGACGATGAGGCCGGCGACCGCCTGGAGAGGGGAGAGCCGTCCGTCGTCCCGACGAGGGACCGATCGGCGTTGATCTCCCAGGACGCTACTTTTGCTCCGACGTTCCCTGGAGCCGCTTCCGGCCCAACCGCTGCTCCTTCTTCTGCTTCCAGAGCCGGCACACTCGTGCCTCGGGTTGCGAAGCTCTCCGGCTTCAAGCTCACCAAGCGGAGGGTCGACTATGCTGTTGTGGACCAGTAAGTGCTTGAGCATCATCTTGTTCTTGCTTATACTGCTGCCTCTTGACGTTCATCCTTGTTTTGCTATTGGTGCTTGTTTTCGACTCTTTTTCCTTGTTATGCAACCAGGCTGACGCATGTGGTGAAGAGGAGGAGGGAGAGCGAGGTGGTGTTGCTTGAGTCCAGGTTACCTCCTACGACCGTGCCCCTCTCCCTGGGCAAAGGTGGGGACGGTGCTCGTGCTTCTCTAGCCCGATCATCCTCGTGAGGCTGGGTGGAGCATCCTCGGGAGGAGTCAGCCCCCGAAGCACCGCTGACTCGGGAGGTGCTAGCGTCCGGCTCGGGTGCTGAGGTCCAAGAGGCTAAGGAGCTTCCTGCCTCTCAGGCCCTGGTGGCGACGACACCTCTTACTCCTTCCGCGCCATTACTACCAGGTTCTTCTACCTCCTCTGTAGTCTTGGAGTGCGCCCTTTCAGAAATGACTCAGCTGCGGGAAGATCTCTTGGGCGCGGATCCGCGCCTGGTAGCCGGGCACCTGGAGCTGGCCTCCGGCTGTCTTCAGTCTGACGCAGCAGTCCGAGCGGCACTAAGCCAGGCTGCGACGACCTTCGAGAAGGAGAAGTGGGCCATCGCCCAAGCTGCGGCCGATTGTGAGGCGGCGCTGAATGATGCCGAAGCCGCCCGCGACCGTTGCTGGGCGCTGGAGGACGAGCTGAAGGGTCTGCGTGATGAGCGTGCAGAAGAAGCTCATGGTCGTCAGGCGAAGGAGGAGGAGATGAAGGCCCGGAAGGACGCCATCAAGGACCGTGACGCCCAGCTGGGGGAGTTGGCGAAGGCGCAGGGCACTGAACGCAGCCGGCTGGAGGAGCTGGCACTACAAAAAATTACACTTCCGTGATGATATGTGTTTGTCATAGTAGGTCGCGTTTTCTGTCATGCATGTACATCCATGACAAATTTATGACAGAATCAAGATAGTCATACTTGTGCTGTCGTAGAAGTGTTCCATGACATTACCAAAATTATCATCACGGAAGTGTCCACTTCCATGATGATAAATCGCGCGTCACAGAAGTGCTTTCGTCAAGGGTGACCGACACGTGTCATCCACCATAATGGAACGCCGTTAAGCTATCGGGTCGGGTTTTGGATCCGATAACCCATTAACAGCCCCGACCAATGGGGATTTTCCATGTGTAAAATCATCATTGGCTGGAGGAAACACGTGTCGGCTCATCGTTGGGACAGATGTCAAACACTCACTGGACGGAAGGCACCTATGATACGTCGACACATGGCACAGTCCAACAGAGGCCCATTCCTGTGAAAAGGCCGGCCCGTTTGACTTGGTCAAAAGCTGGCGGGCCGGCCCATGGAAAGCCTGTTAACGGCCTGTTCGAATATAGCCCATTTACAGTCCGCTAACCCAAGGCCCGTTACGCCCTATCCGAATTAGGCCTAGTAGCGTCATCTGGGCCATCCAATATGATTCCAGCCCGTTTTCACTTTTGGCCCATGTATGGCCCATGACGTCTTTCGGCCCATATGAGGCCCTATGTAACTCTTGGCCTACTAACGGCCCGTGGTGAAACTGGCCCGTAATGAACAGTGTATCACTTTACACCCATTAACGGCCCGTGGTGAAACTGGCCCGTAATGAACAGTGTATCACTTTATACCCATTAACGGCCCATTATTCCGTTGGGCCGTTTCCAGCCCATGTTATCTTTCGGCCTTCTCAGAGCCCATTTATTCTTGGGCTCATTTCCAGCATTCGTTTACTTACGGCCCGTTACTGTCATTTTCTGCTTGTGGGCCAAATTCAGCCCGTGGTTACAGTCGGCCCGTTTGTGGTCCGTTAATACGTTGGGCCGATTTCATAGCGTCATCAAATACGGCCTATTAACGATGGCCCGTTATGGTCGGCCCATGAACGGACGATTCCAACTCTAGCCCGTTTACGGCCATAATGCGGTCTGTTTGGCCCATGTTTGGCCAATCGATTATACGGCCCGTATAAGGCCCATTGATAATACGGCCCGCAGAAGGCCCATTGTTTCTACGGCCGAGAAGGCCATTTCTACGGCCGTAGGAGGCCCAGTGTCACTACAGTAAATATTAGCCCATGGTTATTGTGGCCTAGTTTTAAAAAATAGGTTATTGCAGCCACTAGCTAACTGCGGAAAAAGAACTGCAATGACTACAAGCAAACAAATAAACAAGACAACAAGGAAATAAATAAGCAAGCAACTAACGCTAGGCTATCACGGCTATTACACATATTACATCCACTGGGCATCAAAGTTCGCCACCAGTGCAAATATAGGGAACAAAGCAGCATATCATATACACTGGTTGTCAAAGTTGGCGACCAGCGCAAATAAACGCCGCAGCAAAACAAATCCAGAACTGAAACCACTTCAGAAGATCTCAAGAAACAATATCCTGGGTACCCATAATGCTGGCAAGATGCTTAGCAAGCTTATTAACTTTCTCTTGTTTGGCGCTTAAATCCTCCAGCGCTTGCTGTTGCACCAGAAAATATGCATCTGAATTCTGCAGGGACTTCCTCAGTCCTTCAGCTTCCTGTCGCAGCACATCTGATCGATGTCTTTCAACTTGAAGTTGAGACTCAAGAAGACGAACTGATTCAGGCAGCGAGTTCGAAGAGCTTGTGCCAGCAGTAGTGGCCAGTAACTCGAACACTACATCAAGACAGGACTTTTGGGTTCCCTCACTGTCGTCAAGATAGTTTTTATCAGCTTTCTTGGAGACCAACAGGGATGTCTCACTATCTTGAACCTTATCTGCATTACTTCCTTTACCATTGGATAACGCGGTACTGTTCTCCAATATTTTGTCCGCATTCTAAAAGAGAAACAAGCAGACACATCACATGTTTACCATGTTGTATATGAAACTCATTTTGGTAAATGAGTTCAGTAGTAAAGTGGACAGGATAACAGCATGAAACAAACATATATCTATGTACCATGGTCACTTTATGGTCTATATCATTCTAGTTTTTGTTGCCAAATCAAGATAGAGACACAGTTCAAATAATATTTGTTCAAGACAAAGCAGAATAGACAGAATATAAGTGTGGGTAACTATAGAGCAATAACAACACTTGTAATGTGCATGACATGAGAACATAACTGTTTATTCAATTGAAACTGAAATCAACATAGAGCAGGTTACAACAGCAAACCAGTTAAAGAAACAGGTTTAAAACATACCTGTTGCGCCATTGGAGTTTCAATTCCATCCTTCAAATTTGAAAATAGTTGGTATGAGTAAATACAGTCATGCAAGAGCAAAGGAGTATGAACCATAGCTACAGAACCTGACCTGAGAACAAATCTTCTTCTCCTTTAAGCGTTGAGTTGGGATTCGGAGTGGTGGTCCTCGTGCTTTGGGCACTGCAGTTCCCTTACTAACTGCTCGTGTTTGGGTGCTCTGTGGTGGAGACGGTGCTGTGTCAACTGGAACTGGGTTACTATCTGCCGGGGTTGGGGTTAGAAGGGGTGTAGCTGGTTCTCTGTCCAACTGGGTAGGGGTACAATCTGCGAGAGTCTGGGTTATGTGTGGTGGATCTGGTCCTTGGGCAAGTACAACCGTGGTTCTATCTGCATCAACTGGTAGCACTATCTTTTCTGAAGACCGTGTTGTTACTCCCTTAGATACTGCCATCACGCTCTCCAATTCAAATGGCTGATAAACAAGAAAAGTAATTGAAAGTATAGACATTGTATGATAGACAGGTGCAATGGATAGTGGGGAATAAAAGAGGGCATGAAATAATTCATATTTATGTTGTCTAACCAAACAGGATAGCATGACACAATTTCACATATATGATGGCTAACTAAACAGGATAGCATGACACAATTTCACATTATGATGGCTAACTAAAAAAGATGGAAAGACATAGTTCAAAATATGAGACTATGTAAACAGGATGACATGACATAACTATATAATGTGTTTATTAAATAGGTTGGCATGCCATAATTCACATACATTCACGGATAGAATGCCATAATTCAAAATATGATGACTGTAAACACTAAACAGGATGAGATGATATAACTATATGATGTCTTTATTAAATGGGTTGCCATGCCATAATTCAGATAGATGATGTGTATGTACTATGTAAACATGATGGCATGATATAATTCAAATATATGATTTATATAGTAAGCAAGTAAGCAGATGGCAATCCATATATGATGTAAAAACTAAGCAATGCAAGACAACATGCATGACATGGGTAATATAACCCTGCCAAGTTTGAGCATAGACCTCAGGGGGAAAATAGGACTGGTCATCAGTCTCTGAATCCTCCTCTGAGGAGCTCTCTGTAACCAGCAAGATGTCTGCTTCAGCAGGTAGCATTGTCTGCTCTGAATACCTTGTTTTCACTCCAGATACTTCCATCACCGCTTCAAATGGCTGATGCACAGGAAGAGTAGTTGAATATACAAACGTTGTCGACAAATGGAACACGTAATACAAAAAAATGATAGCATGATATAATTCACATACATGATGATTGGCTAAACAGCATGGCATTGCATAATTCACATATATAATGCCTTTGCAACAAGATAGCATTGTATAATTCACATATATAATGTCTTGCAACAAGATGGCAATGCATAATTCACATATATGGTAATTAGACACTGAACAGGTGGCATTCACACAAAGCATGTCTAAACTAATCAAATGACATAGCAATGCGAGACACCATACGCACGATATGAGCAACATAACCCTGCCAAGTTAGAGCATACACCTCGGGGGGGGGATAGGACTGGTCATCTGTCTCTGAATCCTCCTCTGAGGAGCTATCCGTAACCAGCGAGATATGCGCTTCGTCAGATAGCATAGTCTGCTCTGAAGACCTTGTTTTCACTCCAGAATTTGCCATCACCGTGTCAAATGGCTGATGCACACGAAGAGCAGTTGAATGTAATAACATTGTTGACAAATGTAATATGTAACGAAAAAAAGGATGGCCTGATATAATTTACATATAAGATGACTGGCTAAGCAGGATGGCATTGCAAAATTCACATATATGATGCCTGGCTAAACAAGATGGCGTTGCATAATTCACATAAACGATGAATAAACTAAACAGATGGCATTCGCACAAAGGATGTCTAAACTAAGCAGATGACATATTTGATGTATAAAGTAAGCAATGCAAGACACCATATGCATGATATAACCAACATCAGCATGCCAAGTTAGAGCGAAGACCTCAGGGGGTAAATAGGAGTTGTCTTCTCCTTCTGAATCCCCCTCAGAACAGATATCTTCCTCTCGATTACAATCCGAAATGCGTGGAGGGGGGCTGCCTTTGCGCCTACCATGGAGCGACGTCTGCATGAAATTTTATTGCCACGCAAGGCTCGTCTCTTTTGCTCTACATGTTCAGTTCCATTGTTTACAATAACTGTCATGCATAGGAATAAAACATAGTGAGATTATGTAAGGAGTGCATGCAGAAATCCAGAGTGATGGTAGCAACCTGTGGATAGACCCAAAACCAATAATAGCAGGCAGATAATGGCTTCAGTTAAAAAATACAGATAATGGCTTCTTTACTGTTTGTTTCCCACCCAACATGAAACTCATAGTAGACACCGGAGATTAACCAGATAGTAGATAGATACTATTGATAGCGGCCCCGATATGTACCCCACAACCATTTAAAAACTCAAGTTTGACCATTAGTTTGGAGCTGACTCAGAGTCTAATCGGTGAACAGGACGATAAAGTAGCATGTAATATTAAGCGATGCATAACGTAAGCAGACACGAAAGAGTGCGACCTCTCTTGCGGACCCGTGTAGTCCTCGAGGTCATCTGCTCGGTTGATGATGGTAGTGCAGTTTTCATGGCTGCCAGCGGCGGGGAAGAAGATCTGAGGCGGCGAAAGACAGTCTGGAGGCCGGATCCCTGCTGTGCTGGACCCTTCTGTCGTTGGAGCAGCTGAGCTGGGGTGGACGACGGCGCAGCAGGAGCGGGACAAACCACGCAAGGTTTTCTTTGACAACTATCTGTAAGAGAAGTAATTCTGTAAGGGCTCGTTTGAATTGGAGGATTCCAACAATGCAGGGATAGGAAATAGACAGGAATAGGATAGGAATGCACGTGCAAAACAGAGAATTTAAAAACACAGGATTTCTGCCAATCTGGGTGTTTGATTCACAACAATTGGAAGATCACAGGATGCAAAGAAGCATGGTGAGATTAAGTCAAACCACAAGAAAATGTACGGTTATAATGCTATTATGCTACTATCTCTTAGTCTTGTGCTTCATGAATAGGAATTTGAAAAGGAGGACAAGTGAAAATTAAAATTCCTACGTTTTTTCTTTCAAGGAGACACTAAAGGAACAAATCCGTGTGCTCAGTGGACAATATATATAACATGTAGAGTAAAAAAGAGATGCAACAAGTGTACAACCGCTTTGGCGAAGCCATGTCGATCTCAGCGTGATTGGGTTGGCCGGTGAGGATGCTCCAGCTGACTTGGCTGTCGGAGGAGGGGAAGAAGATCTTCGGCATCTGGAGATGGAGCCTGAGGTACTGCTCCGCTGTGATGGAGGGTTTCGTCGTTGGAGCAGCTCCAGTGAGTTGTACGACGCCGAGGCTGAAGCAGGACAAGAGAGACAACGAACAACGTTAACCTAAGTGGAATTCTAATAGCATCTCCAATACATGATGTAAAATACATAAACACAAAGTGATAGATGTAAAATACATCAGCCGCTCATATCTGAACTTAACTGTCGAAACTGAATTTAACTGTCGAAACTGAACTTAACTATCGAAACTGAACTTAACCGTCGAAACTGAATTTTGCTGTCGAAACTGAACGCACTAGCAAGGTGAGGCTACACGTCGGTTGACTGACTTTTTCATCTCTGGTCAGTCGATTTTGCAGCCGTTGGATACGAAATCAAGGGCCCACGGTTCATCTTCAACCTCCACCCCCCTGAGCCGGCTAAACAGCAGCCCCCCGCCGCCTGCGGCCGGCGGTGCGCCGCCCCGCCCACCCCAAAAACACTCCCCACCGCCGATCCGCCACCGCCCCGGCCATCCCTCTAGGCCCCCCGTGCCGAGCTTTTTCTCCGACAATCCCAACGCCACCGCTGGCGACCACTGCCCCCATCCTGAACCCTAAGATAGATAGTGGGGTACCTCTTCGGCGAGCCCCCTCCCCGCTGCGGCTGGTTCTTCCTTCACACCAGCGGAATCGGAGTGAAGTGTAGCTAAATCGGACCAGCGTCGCAAGCAAGAGCAAGAGCGAGAGCAGCAGCGCGAGCAAGAGCAATAGCAAGAGTAGACCAGGTAGGGGACCGAGAGCAAGAGCAGAGCAGCAGCGCGAGCGAGAGCTAAAGCAGCAGCAGGTCCTACTGATGTGGATGTCGCCGCTGAGGGAGCGACGCCGTGGAGGAAGTGGCCGGCGCCGCCGCCGTGGATGGTGCCGCGTCATGTCGGCTCGGGACCGAGCGTTGGCTCAAGAAGAAAATGCGGTGATTAGTGTACAACCTCTTTGGTGGCACCAATTAGGCCGCAACTTCATCCGAGGAAACGGTGATGATGATGCTCTTCCGGTGGTGCAGGTGAAGATGGCGGTGTGGGAATGAAGGTGGCGCGAAAGACGAGGGGAATGTCGGGGCAGCTCCTTGGAGGTGGAGGATGGGGTGGCTGAACCGGCGGGACGATGAGATCGACGACGGATCCTCATCCGGTATGGTGGATGAGGGACATCGAGGTGTTGCTGTGGACGACGTCATCGGGGAAGAGGCTCCGACTGGGTGGCGGACGGAGCAGGGTGTGGGGTTTCGTCGCGGGTTTTCGCGGCCTTGGTGTACAAATCGGTGGGCGGATGGGATGGCAGTGGGGAACCATGGCTTACAGACGCGCTTGTCCGAAATGTGGGGTAAGTTACGAAAGTACCCCCACCGATTTGAGGCGGTTCTTTCGGTTCAGGGGTACCACGGGCATTTCGCGTGTTGGGATTTCACAGGAGGTGGGAGTTTTCGCACGCGTTGTAATTTCGGAATAGCAAGGCACGGGTTGAGATGGAGGGAGTAGTCGGAGCACAACAAGACACAAAAATATCTTAAATATTTCGGGCTAACAAGGTGCGGGTTGAAATTTCCGGACAAGCCTAACATGTACTGTACCAAATCAATGCGCGCTACAAATATGATTCAAAACTTTGAATTCATGTTATGTTCAATTAAAATATTTCGCTACGTGTATAATGCATGCAACCTACTACTCAAATGAACGTTTTAGTGCATTCCAAACATATATACTACCGCTTCAATATGAACTAAATTTGAATTCGTTTCTCTATTTGAATAAGATCTACAATAATGATTGTTGTGAAGTCAAAGCATTTGAATTCGTTTCTCTGTTTTACTAAGATGTACAATCATCATTATTGTCAAGTTAAACCATCGTTTGTGTATTATCTTCACAGCACACCACATGATTAGTCTCGAGTTACATATGAACTATGTGTACTATATGAACTCGAACTAGATTTTTTGAATCCACTTTATTTTGATTTCAAATCACATTACATTTCTAGCTCTAGCTAGATCTTCATAATCTAAACCATGTCTCATATGTATAATGTGTTTATCACATTATGTATGGTGCCCCGCCCCCTACGCCTACAAGTATTTAGATGTGAGTTGCAAACACCACACATTACCACAAATTCAAATAAAATGTGAGAATGTTCGATATATAGTATTGTTTAGATTGTTCGATATTTAGTTGTAAGCTGCAAATGCCACACATTATCACAAATTCAAATAAAATGTGAGATTGTTTGATGTATAGTATGGTTTAGATTGTTCGGCATTTAGCTGTGAGTTGCAAACGCCATGCATTATCACATTATGGTATAACATGTGCACAACACGTGTATCACCGCTATATTCATGCATGCAATGTTTAAAACACTATGATCTCCTATTCAAATATATGAATCCGCTTTCATATCAAATTATGATCTTTGTTAGTCTCTTACACCCACACAATCCTCTAACCTTTGTAGCTACCACTAACTTTCTCTCGTGCATGCACACGCCCTCCTCGCCCTCCCCCTCCCTCGGCATTCTATCCACCGGGCACATTCATTTTTTCTTTAGGTCGTTCTCCCAGAGTCTCCACAACTCCTTTCCGACACACACCGATCGATAAACCTCTCCAGCGATGCCTGCCTACAACATACAAACACACCTTCAATCTCCTCCTTTATGTGTCCTTGCCTCGTGTCTCTCATACGGTCAGACACACGTGTAAACTCTCGCACCTCTTTTCATCGCTCTCACAGCCGCACACTCCTCCCCCTATCTAGCTAGTAGTTGGGCCTCTCGCACCACCTCCTAGCTCCATTCTCTCTGTCTATCCGTCTCGCTGGGCCTTATTTGCCTCTAACAAATGGACGTACACCGACCGATCTCTCGCTATACATATAGCTAGCTAGGTCCTTATAACTCGTTTTTACCCACACGTCAATCGATCTACCTCATTAGTTGTGTCTCTCCCTTCCTCCGACAAACAACAATTGATCTACCGATCTAGTTAGGTTTGCTTACCAAACACATGGTTCCCCTTCATCATCCATGGATGCGTCCCGACAGATCTATCACGCACAGGCACACACAGAAACACATCCCCACTCTTATTGATAACATTGCAATTCCGCCCTCAGTTTGTCTAGTAGGCCTCTCCCACCATCTTCGAGAAGCAACTCCATCACCCATCCAGCACTCTACCCCTCTCTCTCTCCTCTCTCTCTCCCATCATATTTCCCATCCTTTAGTTATGTATGGATGTCGACCGATCTCCCTCAAGACATAGCTGGGTCTCTCCTTCTCAACACATATACGAGTCGTTCTACCTCTATAGTTAGGCCTCTGCCTACCCCTCCCACCACCCCCTCCCCTCCCCACACACACTGATACATCGAGCGCTCTAGTCATGTCTCCCTGCCACACACAAACTTGACGTGTGCCATCTAACGTTCCGGTAGGCCAGTCGCCCTATATCTTTGACTTGTACACACACACAATTTCGATGGCTCTCTTCATCGATCTCGCACCCACCCACTTGATCCTCTCTTCGACTCTATCAATATCTATGACCCCTCCCTCTCTTCTCGTGGATTGCCCGACCCTCTATGTATGATATGGATAGGCCTCCATTTTCACACACATTGCATGCAAAAATTTGTTTGAGATGTCATCGACACATATTCCCACAAATAATTCACGAAATCAACCCCCACCCCCAAAAAAACACTCACGAATGCGGTTTGTATCTTTCACACACACCCACATAGGTGGGGGACATGCACGAAGAGAAGAGGTGCATGCACGGTGCATGTACTCCCGTCTCTTTCCCAACCACACCCGCGCGGGTACACGGTGGAGCTCATTTCTGTACGAAAAAGGTAGCCCACGTGGTAATTTGGCACGTGTACTGGTTATCCACTTGGTGGAGGGAGGATCGTCTACCACGAGTGAACAAACAAATTGCGACTTGACGTGTTATGTTAAAAAAAGAGGCAAACCATGTGGGGCCTACCTTAGAGGCAAGGCTCTATACACTGGAGTACTTTTGATGTGTCCCGTCAACTCGCAGAATGAGGAGAAGCTTGCTTAGTACGCTGTCTCCCCCGCCCACGGGCGCAGTGGCTCGCAGGATGAGGTGAAGCTTGCTTACTACGTCTTATGCCCGCTCCCTCGCCCATGCGCGCGGTGGCTCGCAGGCCGAGGAGAAAAATTTACTACTCCCTCCGTTTACTCCTCGTCCCTACTATCTTGGTTATAGAGATTATATCATATTGTTTGGAATATATATGTCCTTTAGTAGATTTCAATATGAACTACTAGTACATACTCCAAACACTGATGTATATAGACGTATTTTAGAGTGTAGATTCACTCATTTTGCTCCGTTCTCCCTCGCCCCTCGACCCTCACCACGTGGTGGACATGCAGCAATTCATTAGGTCTCATATAGCCAGAACGATATATACTGCACTACCATTATTGCTCGACTTCCCGAAGAGGCAAAGAGCCAATCGCAAGGTTAATATTTTGGAGATGCCAAGCGCAAGGTTATAGGAGAACGAGTAGTAGGTTCCGCGTTATTTATAAATAAAGTTTTTTTCTTCAGTGGCACGTACGCAATATGATAGGTTCATATGGAGAGAAAAGGAAACCGCTCCACTATACATAGTCAGGACGGGCCAGCCTACACGGTTGCTTGCTGGGGTTGCTCTCTTCACACTCTCTCGCACAAAACGACTGTGGCCACATCTCTAACATCCCGACGGATCACGTCCGCTTGGGGAAGGCGTGGATGCTTAGTGTAGATGCGGTGGCCGTCTCCGATGGTGAAAACCCACTATCGGCACGTCCCGATCAGGGGTCCCCGCCGTTCTCTCTCACAAAGCCGGTGAGGTTGCCTTCGTCCCTTGCTCACTGCCGCGACGTGGGCAGTTGCCGCCTCCCGCCGCCCTCCTCAAGGTTGAGCTACGTCCCTCAGGTACAACTCCCTTTACAGCCGGCTTGCACCACTGCTCCAGCTTCCCACATCACTCCCTGTGGATATTTCTCTACTTCTTTGCATAGACCAATGAGCCGACAAATCACGTAGACCCAACAGTAAGTTGGACGGACGAAGCAACCATCACTCCTGCGCCAGTGAGAGGTCGCATCCGCTCTGCCCGGGCATGAATGTGGCACCGAATCTTTGGAGCGGCGCTGACCGTTTCGGGCGGGAAGCGCGTGCGGGCGATGGAGGGGCTTTGGGTGGGCCAGGCTGGTCAGGAGCGGGCGTGGTAGCTGTCTGCATGTCCCTACCGGACACGCCCGGAAATGAGAGGATGCACCGACTCTCGCAGCTAAAATCGTACACTACACAACATCTCTCTGTTGGAGTAGGTCGATCTATTGCTCTCTCTAACACACACATGGTGTTAAACACACACACACACACACAGACAAACACACACACACAGACAGACACACGCACGCACCTTGGTCCCGTTGCACCTTCTAACGTGACTTATTACACCTAGACGGAGGGAGTAGTAAGTATACGAGATACGGGGGCACACTGACTTAAGTCAAATACAAGTGCCCAAAATTTGTGTGCATGTTATAATAAGGATTCACTTAAAATAGTACGTGAGCGAACAGAGGGATCAATTGGACAGTGTTCCCGAGCAGTAGCGAGATGTGTGAGGTAAGATACACCACTGGCGCTTTTAATTTTTCTTATTAATTTGTTTGTTTCACCCTCTGACTGGTGGGACCCAACGTACTACGTGGAGAGAGGTAAGGTGACTAAGGCTGCATTATTTCTGCACCACTGTGGATAGTCTTACAACCAAAGCCACATGACACGATTATGATTGAAATCCCAATGACTCCCACACACACAAAAAAACACGGCATGCTTGTCACACGAATGCAGGAATGTATAAAAGGTTATTTCCCTCTCGTTGAACATAACGGGAAGGTTGTGTAGCTGGTTAGCCTGTTCGCTCATCAAACTTGAGGTCTCGGGTTCGATAACTACACTTGAGCATAATTTGTGCCAGGAGGATTCTTTGACTGGTCAAAATGTTTTCTAGGGTTTGCATGCTTCACATTCTCTCTCCAGTATATATATATATACACGCTGCAGCCTCAGCGCTTGTAGTTGCTCTCTTCACACTCTCTCGCCCTCTCCCGCTGGAGCCTCAGCGCTTGTAGTTGCTCTCTTCACACTCTCTCGCCCTCTCCAGATCTAAACAAGACTTCGTTGGCCTCTCTCTCCCCTCACTGCTGCTCAAAGAGCCGACAGGATCCATCCACCGAGAAGGGAAGGAGGCTTAACGATGTCGCCGTCGGCGAGGGACTACCGGTGCAGCTGTTCACTTTCCACCCAGCGGCGGCACGGGAGGGCCTCCGACCCCTTCTTCTTCGCCGCCATCCCGTCGCCCACCGAACCACGCCCCAAGAACCATAAGGTATAATTTACTTACTCCACATGCATTGCTCTAGCTGCATGTATACCATGAATCTAGGACATGGTTCAAAGAGGAAAGGAGTGGGGGAAAGTAGTGGGAAAAGTTGTATATAGCATGAATCTAGGATGTGGTTCAAAGAGGAAATGAAGGGGGAAAGTTGTATAGCATTAATCTAGGACGTGGTTCAAAGAGGAAAGGAATGGGGGAAAGTAGTGGGGAAAGTTGTATCGCATAAATCTAGGACGTGGTTCCAAGAGGAAAGGAAGGGCGAAAGTACTAGTTCAAAAAGGAAAGGAAGGGACAAGGCTGTAGAGTTTGAGCAGGACTAGATTTGATGCGCTCACATAGGGAAAGGCGTCTAAAGACAACAAAACTGGGACCAACACAAATATGCTCCTTGGTTGTTTGTTCTTTGTTGCAACAGACTGTGCATGACCACAGTACATTGGTAGATGCACATGGTGCTGGTTCGTCCACTGTCCCGTGCAACTCATTAGCTGTTGTTAATATAGGGCCCTGTTTGGTTAAAAACTCCCTAGTCCCTACCTGCTGGGTTCCAGGGACTAAACATGGACTAGAGGTTATTAAATGACATGCTAAAAGACCATGTTACCCCTAGTAATGAACTAATAGAGACAAGGTGCGATGCGTGGCAGGGGCAACGGTGGGAAAAAGTCCCAAAAAGACTCCCTCGGGGTCTTCTTTCTTTAGTCCCAAATGCCCACTTTTAGTCCCTAAAAGTCCATCCTCTTTGGTTTAGATGGGACCGACACGGAGTTTTTTTAGTCCCTACACCAAAATGTCCCTGTAAACAAACACCCTCTAATAATGCCGCTGGAAAATTGATGCAATGCCATAGTTAAAAGAAAATTACATGTTTAACGAATTTTATTGTTAATATAATCTCTATGTTAATATTAATCAATGCCACTGTTTGAGAAATGCTACTGTCGGTGTCAAAACCAGCGGATCTCGGGTTGGGGGTCCCGAACTGTTTGTCTAGGTGGATGGTAATAGGAGACAAGGGACACAATGTTTTTACCCAGGTTCGGGCCCTCTCGATGGAGGTAAAACCCTACTCCTTCTTGATTAATATTGATGATATGGGTAGTACAAGAGTAGATCTACCATGAGATCAGAGAGGCTAAACCCTAGAAGCTAGCCTATGGTATGATTGTTGTGATCGTTGTCCTACGGACTAAACCCTCCGGTTTATATAGACACCGGAGGGGGCTAGGGTTACACAAAGTCGGTTACAAGGAAGGAGATCTACATATCCATATTTGCCAAGCTTGCCTTCCACACCAAGGAGAGTCCCATCCGGACACAGGACGAAGTCTTCAATCTTGTATCTTCATAGTCCAACAGTCCGCCCAAAGGTTATAGTCCGGCTGTCCGGATACCCCCCAATCCAGGACTCCCTCAGTAGCCCCTGAACCAGGCTTCAATGAGGATGAGTCCGGCGCGCAGATTGTCTTCGGCATTGCAAGGTGGGTTGCTCCTCTGAATACTTCATATAACATGTTTGAACACGAGGATCGTGTCCGGCTCTGCAAAAAAAGTCACACATACCATCGTAGAGAGAATAATATGTTCACAAATCTAATCTGCTAACGTATTCTGCAGCGTGACATCACACCACAACCAAGCCTGAATCATTTTTTACTGTCCGACCTCAGCGCGTTTTGCGAGGCGGTTTCCTTGGCACGTCTTGTCGAAGCAGAGATCGTGTCCCCTTATTACGGGATTCTCATCAATACGGGCGTGGGTAACCCAACTGTGCCATTGATTACGCATTTGGGGGATAAGCAAGTTTTACCAGGCTGGTGGGGACGCATAGTTTCGTCCGCCCATATAAAGGGATAAGGATTCACCTTTTCATCCACGCCTTCTTCCTCCTTTGCTCATCCATTTTCGTACATCGAGCTCCAGCGCCCAAGTCCGCGCTTCCCACCTCAACCCTCTCCAACCATGTCCGGAGCGGGAGGCAGGTGGATAGTCTCCTCCATCACGAAGGGACACATCAAGAAGCTGAGGAGAGCCGGATACCTGCCCAACGACATCGCGCACCGGCTCCCAGATGAGGGGCAGCTCATCCCCACCCCTAGACCCCACGAGAGGGTAGTGTTCCTTACCCATTTCCTCCGCGGACTGGGATTCCCTCTCCACCAATTTGTCCCGGGTCTCATGTTCTACTACGGCCTGGATTTCCATGATCTGGCCCCGACCTTAATCCTCAACATCTCGGCGTTTATCGTCGTGTGCGAGGCCTTCCTCCGCATCAATCCCCACTTCGGCTTATGGCTGAAGACCTTCAATGTCAAGCCGAATGTTGTGAGCGGCCGCCAGGCGGAGTGCGGAGGCGCCATGGTGGGCAAGATTCCCAATGTCACATGGCTCGGGGGTTCCTTCATGGATACCATAAAGGGGTGGCAATCGGGGTGGTTCAATATCACCGAGCCGCGTGACCCCGAATGGGCAGCGCCCCCCCGAGTTCCGATCTGGCATCCCCACGCGGCTCACCTCCTGGCAAGAGAAGGGCCTGTCCTGGGGTAGTTTGGGAGAGCTGACCGGACTCCAAACATGTATCCAAAACATGGTGAGCAAGAAGCTCAAACTCGTCAATGTAGTCCAGGTCATGCTCATCCACCGGATCCTCCCTTGTAAACGACGAGCTTTCAACTTTGTGGGAGTTTGATCCGGCTCAGCACCAAACTCTAAACAGGCTCTTTGTCGGTGTCAAAACCGGCGGATCTCGGGTAGGGGGTCCCGAACTGTGTGTATAGGCGGATGGTAACAGGAGGCAGGGGACATGATGTTTTACCCAGGTTCGGTCCCTCTTGATGGAGGTAAAACCCTACGTCCTGCTTGATTAATATTGATGATATGGGTAGTACAAGAGTAGATCTACCACGAGATCAGAGAGGCTAAACCCTAGAAGCTAGCCTATGGTATGATTGTTGTTCGTCCTACGGACTAAAACCCTCCGGTTTATATAGACACCGGAGAGGGCTAGGGTTACACAGAGTCGGTTACAATGGTAGGAGATCTACATATCCGTATCGCCAAGCTTGCCTTCCACGCCAAGGAACGTCCCTTCCGGACACGGGAAGAAGTCTTTGATCTTGTATCTTCATAGTCCAGGAGTCCGGCCGAAGGTATAGTCCGGCTATCCGGACACCCCCTAATCCAGGACTCCCTCAGTAGCCCCTAAACCAGGCTTCAATGACGACGAGTCCGGCGCGCAGATTGTCTTCGGCATTGCAAGGCGGGTTCCTCCTCCAAGTACTTCGTAGAAGATTTTGAACACAAAAGTAGTGTCCGTCTCTGCAAAATAAGTTTCCACATATTGCCGTAGAGAGAATAATATTTACGAAAATCTTATCTGCTGATGTATTCCATAGCGTGACATCACACCACGGCCAAGTCTTTATTCATTTTACTGTCCCACCTCAGCGCGTTTAGCGAGGAGGTTTCCTTGGCACGTCTTGTCAAAGCAGAGATCGTGTCCCCTTATTCCGGGATTCTCATCAATATGGACGTGGGTAACCCAACCGTTCCCATTGGTATGTTTTCTCGATCAAAGGCGAGTCCCAAACGGTCACGGGGAGGGCCCTTGGTATTCAACCTCTTATAAAGAGACCAAGGCCTTACTTCTTTCTTTGACTCTCAAACGAGTTCGCCCTTCGCCTCGAGTTCCAACACCCAAGGCTCCAGATTTCAGGCTCTTCGGACCTTCGACAATGTTCGGTTCCGACCTTCGAGGCCGATGGATGCCCTCCTCCGTCACGGAGGAGGACGTGCTAAAGTTGAGAGAGGCCAGGTTCTTAACCGACGAAATCTCGCATAGGCTGCCTGCTCAAGGGCAGGTCATTCCCACTCCCAAGCCTGGTGAGAGTGTGGTGTTCATGTCTCACTTCCTTCGGGGCTAGGCTTCCCGACGGATCCCTTTGTGAGGGGGCTCTTGTTTTATTATGGGCTGGAATTTCACGACTTAGCTCCGGAGTCCATCCTCCATATTTCCTCATTCATCGTCGTGTGTGAAGCCTTCCTCCGTATTACTCCTCACTTCGGACTATGGCTCAAGACCTTCAAAGTAGAGCCGAAGATGATCGAGGGACGGCACGCGGAGTGCGGAGGTGCTTTTATAAGCAAGAATGCTGGTGCTCCATGGCCCGAGGGCTCTTTTCAAGGGGAGTCCAACTTATGGCAATGAGAGTGGTTTTATATCACAGCTCCCAGGAGCGCCAAGTGGGTGGCGCTGCCTGCTTTCCGCTCGGGTCCCCCGCCACGACTGGCGTCATGGGTCAATAAGGGGCTGGACTGGGGGCCGACAAAGGACGTGCCCCTGTTGCAGGGCCGCACCTGAGATCTCCTAGAAAGAGACATCAGTCTGGTCGTAGTGACGCAGGTTATGTTAATTCGCCGAGTTCTGCCCTGCAAATGTCGCCCCCTCCACCTGTGGGAGTTCAACCCAAAGGGACCATGAGTTCTCCAACATTTTCTTGGCATGACGCCCGTGGAGATGTACAAATTGTTCTTCGGACCACAAGTAGTGTGTCCGGATTCTACGGAGGACGCAGGTCTGAGCTGCAATCGTCCGGATACTCAAGTAAGTAGCCTTGTGCCCGGACTCGCTATTCGTATACTTATCATAAAATTGCCCCTAAAAGAGCTGTCCTTTAAACAGGAGTGGATAGCGAAAGCAAAGCTAATCAGGTGTCCGGCCCCCCTCCCCGAGACCACGTCGGGTCCCGTGCTAGTTAGGATGTTGGAGGTTGTGCCTTCAAAGGAAAGTGAGGGAGGGGACAAGGAAGCTACAGCCTCCTCGAAGGAGGTTGTTCGGAAGGGAGGAATCAGAAATTCCTCTCCTTAGGGGAAGAAGAGGACCGCCTCTGAAGACCCGGAGACCATGGCCTCAAAGCGGGGGAAGAAATCTTCGCCAGAGGGTCCTGTGCCGACGGATACTTCGACCGAATTATGCCCTCAAGGGGATCAGTCCTCCACTGAGCCGTAAGTAGAGAGAAGTTTTCTTTTTAAGAAACGAGAGGAATCCTTGCTTTATATCTAAGAAAAGTAATCGAAAATTTACCTTGTAGCTCGGACCTTAGCCCTTCTCAGCAGAGCTCGTTTTCGAGGGATCTTCTTCCGGAGATGATGGAGAGCGCAACGCCTCCCCCTGCCGTACCGCCTTGCGAGGCGGGCGACCCTGAGGTATCATCGCGGAGGGTTTCTCCGAATCCGGTAGGGCCGGAAGGTAGTCATATGGCCCCCCAAAGCCCTCCGCGTCCGGCCTTTGAAAGGGGCCATCGGATGAGTCCGGCGCCGTCTGGTGCGCGGTCGGAGGGGCTGAAGGATTTGCTAGGGCGGGCATCTATCTCATAGGAGCACCGTGCATTGATGGGTACGGTGATTGAGAGGATTTCATCCACGGAGAGCGGATTGCACCAGGCCGTCGGGAGTTTGCTGACAGGTTTTTAGGTACGCGAAATAATGTACCCTTTTTGGACAGTTGCGCATTAATAAGATGCGCCCTGTGTAGATAGTATCCCCTGAGACTCTGTGCATTGTCAAAAGTGACGGCGCGCAGAGGATCATAATCTCAAGTCTAATGTGCCGCCTTCATACGTAGGTGGCAATGTGTCCGGTGTCAAGCCAGACTGATGAATTTGCCGAGCTAAAGCGACAACTTGACGTGGCAGGTGCCGACATCGCGCTTGTCAACAAGCGGCTTGACAAGGCCCAAGGTATGTAATTCCTCCGATGGCACCTGGTAAGAGGAGCTTTATGCCAGTATCTTACAATGTGTGTGCTTGATGTAGATGGTGCTACTGCCATGGAGAATCTTCGGGCGGAACTTGCCCGAGCCAAGGAGCAAGCCAGGAAAAGTGATGCGGCTGCCGGAAAGGCAATTGAAGAGCTGAAAGCCGAATAGGCTGCTCACTGCCAAAGCAAGAAGGAAATGGCCAAGATGGCCGTGAAGCTGAACAACGCTGCTGACCATTGCAAGCTTCTTGAAAAAGAAGATCGGGCGGAACAGACGGACCTGGAGAAGGCCGTTTCCAATGCCAAGGATGCTCGCTCTGCAATGAGAGCTATGAAGGAGGAGCTGCATCAGGCCGGAGAAATCGCAGCTGGAAAGCCCTTTATGCTGCGGAGGAAGTTCTGTGATCCTAAACATGCTCCGTTAGACCGGATGTGGAGTACAGCGGACACCTATCTGGATTTGGCAGCGAGTGCCGCGGATGCGGCCGAACACTTCCGAGATCAAGAAGATCGCGAAGTGGAAAAGCTCTTTTGGTCGCAGTTCCACAATCCGGAGCGTCCACTGTCATTAACCGATCGTTTGGCCGAATGTGCCGAGCTAAATAGGTTGTCCGGACTCGCCATGAAGTATGTCATGAGTCATCTATGGCCAGAGAGGCCTGAGCCGAAAAGTTATTTCAACTTAGTGCAGCAGTTCCTTGGTGCGGCGCCGCGTATCGATGCGATGAAGAGGTCAGCGTGCATAGAGGGTGCGCGGATGGCTCTTGCCCGTGTGAAGACATACTGGGCGGAAATGGAGGCCACCGCTGTTGCATCCCCAGACTCGGATGGAAGCCGAGTACCTGCCGAGCACTATTTTCAGGAAGTTCTGCAAGGCACTCGTTTAATAGAGACGCAGTGCTCAAAGGATACTATATTCGAATAGCATATATTATTGTAAAACAATATTTTGATAAATTGTAGAAGCTTTTTATACTTGTGCCTGCAAGTATTAATACCTCCTGTGCGGCCGTTTAACATATATGTATATATACTCTGAAAGATGGCAGTCGTCGGCTTCAGCCCCCACGCACATAATGCGGGGGTGTTCGCAAAAGGCACATTTTCACACTTGATCCAATGTCTTGGTCCTACAAAGGAGGTGAGAGCACAGCGAACTAGGCAATCAGACTATGATGCTTTATCACTTTCACTTAGCCATAGGAGTTTGATAGTGAGGCTATTTATATAGCCCCTGGTGGCGCCCGCGCTCGCCCGAACTCGGGGCGCGTATGTGCCTGGCCAGGAAGCGGCCCTTCGTTAATGCGGAGGAATCCTAAAGATTCCAGTAAGTCATCGAGTGGTTGACCAGTCTCACGCTATATCATGACAGTCAGTTTTCGGCTTTCTCTACTGAGGTGCTCGCCTGGTCGAACCGGGGCACAATCGCAGTAGTTCTCCTAGTGCCTCCTTAGCCGATGGAGTGGAATGTAAGGTAGCAAAACACAGGAGCCGGGCAAACCCAACATTTGACCAAAGACATGATTCGGAGCTAATGCATATAAGGCCAAACTCGCGACGCCGAACACTCCCTAAGGTATTCGGTCTTTATGAGGGCGGGCTAGATAACGCCCTTCGTAACAAGCCCCTATTGTCCAGGTACGCGCAAAACTCTGACGTGGCCACATGCCAAAACGCCAGCCTCCTCCTTGGTTATACCAAGAAACCAGGGGATGTGTATCAACAAGAGACAGTAAAAAAGGTTTACGCAGGGTCTTAATCTGAAAAGAATCCTTGGAACGGGTCCCTGCTGCACGTCTGCGCCTGTGTCTCCGTTGTGCCGTATCCTGGACGGGCGTAGCACGGTGTTCATCTGTAAAAGAGAGGAACTTAGTTTAGGAAAGATCGTGCCAAACATGAGTTATACTAAATAAACGAAGTATAAATCGAAATGGGTAAAATTGAGCTTTATTGTCTCTTGTTTTATATGCGCGGAGCCCCAAGTACAGGGGTATACGGCTATTAAGCCTTTATCAATTGTATGTTTATGCCGGACTCGTCTAGCCGTGTTCGTGGTCTTGACAACCTATTTAGGTGCTTTGGCTGGTGAAGCCGCTTTATTGTGGGGCTATCAAGGCAGCCGCACTGTCTTCCGCGCGAGGGGAACACTCAATGTTTTCCCTTTAATGAGATGATGCCTCGTGGACCGGGCATCTTAAGCGTGAGAGATGCATAATGCGGTATTGCGTTAAGGCGGGCGAAAGCTTCGCGTCCCAGCAGTGCTTGATAGCTACTTGAGAATGGGGCGATGTGGAAAGTTAGCTGTTCGCGACGGAAGTTATCAGGGGAGCCGAACATAACTTCTAGCCGGAGAGAACCCATGCAACGGGCATCCGGGCCTGGCGTTACCCCTTGAAAGGAGGTTTTGCTATGGCGATTTTTTGTTGGGTCTATCTCCATGTTGCGGATTGTGTCCTGGTATAACAGGTTTAGACCACTGCCGCCGTCCATCAGGACATTTGTAAAGTGGAGTCCGCTGATTATTGGATCTAATACCAAGGCAGTCTAGCATGCGTTCCGGATACTTCTAGAGTAATCCTGATGGTCGAAGGTGATCGGTTTTAACAACCATGGGCGAGATTCCTTTGGGATAGGCCGTATGGCGCATATCTCTGTTGGCGCCATTCTGTTCGTCACATGAAGTAAATTTACTGTTTTGACTTCTTGTGGGAAATCCTTTTGTTTCCTGGTGCTCTGCTTGTGGGGTTCGTCGTCGTCCTCACTTGGTGTGTCGAGCCCCTTGTGTTCGGTGTTCAGTTTGCCGGATTGCTTGAAAACCCAACAATCTCTGTGGGTATGGTTCGCAGGCTTCCTGGGAGTACTGTGTATTTGACATATCTTGTCCAAGATTTTGTTTAAGTTGGATAGCTCGTCCCTGTTATCCTTGAGGGGCGGCTTTCTCTGATTCTGCCGCGAGCTTTCAAATCCGGCGTTGACCGCCGTGCTCTTTGGGTTGTTTCTCTTATTCCGGCGCTGGTCCTTGTTGCGTCGGGGTTTTCCGTTTCCATGCCTAACTTCGGATGTACTTGGGTTGCTGGTGCTACATCTTGCCAACCAGCCGACCTCTCCTGCGCAAAAGCGGGTCATGAGGCTTGTTAATGCGGCCATTGTTCTTGGCTTTTCTTGGCCGAGGTGTCTGGCGAGCCATTCGTCTCGAACGTTATGCTTAAAAGCTACTAGGGCTTCCGCGTCCGGATAGTCGACTATCTGATTCTTTTTAGTAAGAAATCTGTTCCAGAATTTCCGGGTTGTTGAGTTATGTGACTGAGATCGTCTGCATCCGGAGGGCTGACATAGGTCCCTTGAAAAGTTGCCCAGAAAGCATCCTCAAGCTCTTCCCAACTTCCAATGGTGTTTTCGGGAAGGCTTTTGAGCCAATGCCGGGCTGGCGCTTTAAGCTTGAGGGGTAAGTATTTTATGGCGTGGAGGTCATCTCCTCTGGCCATGTGTATGTGGAGGATATAATCCTCGATCCAGACCCCAGGGTCTGTTGTTCCGTCGTACGCCTCTATGTTTACGGGCTTGAATCCCGCTGGAAATTCATGGTCCAGCACCTCATCGGTGAAACATAGGGGGTGTGTGGCACCCCTATATTTGGGTGTGCCGTGATGTTCGGATATTTGTTGTGTTGCATTGCTTACTAGAGCTTGCTTTTTGGCCCGTAGATAGATCTGGTTGGGCCATCTTTTTGATGTGGATCCTTTGGTGGATCGCGTAACGGCTTGTGTGTGTCGCCGCTTGCCGCTCCATGCTGGCCATGCGGTCTTCTATCCGACCGGGTGGCTTTCCTATTTTTTGGTTGCAGGGGCTCTAAGGCCTCCTCGTCAAATTCAGGCAGTAGCTTTCGCTTTGGATTGCTTTTTGTGCGGCGATTGCCGCCATATTTGTCTGCGGTGTTGTGTACTTTGCTCCATCTGATTCTGAGTGCATCTTCTGCAGTTTTGAGCTTCCGCTTCTGCTTTTTCAGGCTACGTGCAGTAGCGACGAGCCCTTCGTAGAGGTTCTTATGCTCCATGAGCCTATCCGGCATAAGGTCATCCGGACTTTTGTTTTCGCCGGGGACGGGGTGTTCGGTTTGTTTATCCAAGTTGCCTTGTTCGGACGGTTGCTCGAAGGCATGTTCGTTGTCCGCCGGCTCGTCCTACTCTATGGCTGGGTCTGTATGGCTGCTGTCTCTGTCGAGGTGGGTCTTGGAGCGGCGCTTACGTCACCGCTTTGATTGCTTTTCGAGTGAATGATCCCTTGTTGCATCCCTGTGTTCCTCGTCGTCGCTTCCTTTGGGTGTGTCCACCATGTATACATCATGAGATGAGGTGGCTGTCCAGTGCCTTATAGGCGTTGGTTCATGTTCATCTCCTACATCGTCGTCCATACCGTCGATGTCTTCGGAGTTGAAGTTGAGCACGTCGTTTAAATTATCGACAGTGGCTACGAAGTGGGTGGTGGGTGGGCTTTGAATTTCTTCGTCATCCGCATCCCAACCTTCTTGACCATAGTCCGGCCAGGGCTCTCCTAATAAAGAGAGAGACTTTAGTGAATTCAGAATATCGCCGAAGGGTGAGTGCTGAAAGATGTCCATGGTGGTGAACTCCATGATCGGCGCCCAATCGGGTTCGATCGGTAGGGGCGCGGAGGGCTCGGAGTCTGGAGAGGAGTCCGGCTCCTTGGAGTCACGGGCTTCGCAGAGAATAGGGCTGGTGTTCGGCTCGATCGCCGTAGAGATTGCAGCCCCCGAGGCGGTGTCCAACCACCCATCCTCGATTGGCGCAGTTGGCTCCGAATTAAGGGTTGGAGCTGATGTGGGTGCGGCCTCCAGGGCACTATTCGGCGGCAGAGCTAGATCAAGCCCATCATGACAGTGCGGCGCGCTCGGCTGCGGCTCGAATCCGTCGAAGATCAAGTCTCCGCAGAGGTCCACTGTGTAGTTTAAACTTCCAAATCTGACCTGACGGCCAGGGGCGTAGCTTTCGATCTGCTCCATATGGACAAGCGAATTGGCCCGCAGTGCAAAGCCGACAAATATGAAGATCTGTCTCGGGAGAAAAGTCTCACCCTGGATCGTATCGTCTTTGATGATCGGAGGGGCCATCGGGCCTAAAAGTAAAGACACAGCGGAACTCTCAATGAAAGCACCAATGTCGGTGTCAAAACCGGCGGATCTCGGGTAGGGGGTCCCGAACTGTGCTTCTAGGCGGATGGTAACAGGAGGCAGGGGACACGATATTTTACCCAGGTTCGGGCCCTCTTGATGGAGGTAAAACCCTATGTCCTGCTTGATTAATATTGATGATATGGGTAGTACAAGAGTAGATCTACCACGAGATCGGAGAGGCTAAACCCTAGAAGCTAGCCTATGGTATGATTGTTGTTCGTCCTACGGACTAAAACCCTCCGGTTTATATAGACACCGGAGAGGGCTAGGGTTACACAGAGTCGGTTACAATGGTAGGAGATCTACATATCCATATCGCCAAGCTTGCCTTCCACGCCAAGGAAAGTCCCTTCCGGACACGGGATGAAGTCTTCGATCTTGTATCTTCATAGTCCAGGAGTCCGGCCGAAGGTATAGTCCGGCTATCCGGACACCCCCTAATCCAGGACTCCCTCACTCTTCGACACAACACACGAGGATGCCTGGAAGGTGCTATTCAAGGGGGCCGAGGTTCCCCATCCCACTACCGAGGATCACGGATTCTGCGCGAAGCACCAAGCCAGCGCAGTAAGCTGTTTTACCTCTTATAGGATACTCGTTTTTTCATAGTTTGACTCTATGCGGGATCTAAGCTCCCGTACCTTTGACAGGACTGGCACGAGACGGCCGGACAGATCGACTGTCCGGCTCCTTTGCCCAAAGGCCCAACAGATGCCCGCTTGGCGGAGCTACTGGTTCCGGCACCTTACGTGGTGCCGGAGAAGAAGGCCAAGAAGAAGGCCACGGGAACCCAAAAGAGTTCCCGGCGCCAGGTGGTGTCGGACTCGTCGTCCAATGACTCCGAGGCGCACTCCTCCCACGAAGACGAGGAGGAGGAAAAAGAGGCTTCTTCCCCTCCAGTAGGGGGTGAAAAGAAAAGGAAGGCCGCCCCAATGGGGGAGGCCGGAGGGTCCAAGAAGGGAAGGACCCTTCCTCCGAACTACTCCACCAACGCCGCCGACGGCGAAGAGGAGTGGCCGCCCAGGGCCAAGCCCCTGGCGAAGTTGTAAGTATTCGGACACCAGAGTGACTCGTAGCGTTCCATTATTGCACAGCTTCTCCTAACGCTGAATATAATCATACAGTCCGCCCCGAGCCCAAGTCGACATATCGTCGAGTGGTTCCATGGATTCGTCGTATGTGAATAGCTTTTCGCTTTCGACCGCTTCCACCCCCCGCCCTATGGATAACGCCGAGGTGATGTCCCAAAGGGTTCCAAGCCGAGGGGAGGTGGTCCTGGAGGCGCCGCAAGGCGACCTTCCGGACTGCAGGCACAAGGGGAGCAAGGCTCCCAAGGGCTCCAAGTCCGGCCCTGGGCCGAACATCGCGCCAGAACCTTCAGTGGTTCCGGACTCCGGCAGGCGGCCCCCACTAAGAAGGGCAAGCCTACCGCGCCGGTGACCTCCGTCCAACCGGAGGCAGCGGATAACTTGGTGGAGGTGCTTAACGGCGCCTCCATCGACGAGGAGCACCACACTATTATGAGTGCGGTGATCCAGAAAGTTCAGTCCGCCAAGAGTGGGCTGACTGAAGCCTGTGCCAGCCTTCTAACAGGCTTTGAGGTATGTAAAAAATATATGAAAATATTACCGCATAGACAGTAGCCCCTGATGCTCTGTTTGGTGTTCACAAAGAAAAGCCGAATAGAGGATCTAATAATAAACATATGAGTCTAACAAAAGTATGTCAATATGGGTATGCAGGCTGCGCTGTTGACCTCTGCCGCACTGACTGCGGAGGTCGATGCGTTGAAGCAGAGCCTCGAGCGGTCCGAGAAAGAGCTCGGCCTTGCCAAGAAGCAACTCGAGGAGAAAGAAGGTAAGTAATACCTTGTGTAAATATATTAAAAAGATGTGGTTGCGAAAAATGACAGGATCATTGTGGCTATGGCAGGGGCCACAAACGAGGTGGCGACCCTGAAGCAAGCACTGTCCGAGGCCGAAAACAAAGCGGCCACGGAGCGCACCGAGCGAGGGAAACACGAAGTGCGAGTGGAGGAGGTGCAGCAAGAGCTCCAGGCTCTTGTGAAAAAACACGAGAGTTTGGAGCTTGACTCGAAGACGCGAGAGTCCGAGCTCGCGGCGGCCATTGAAAGCGCCAAGTCTGCCAAGGCCGAAGCCCAAAAAGCCCTCTAGGAAATTGAGGCGATGAAGAAGATAGCGGCGGGTAAGGCATTCATTATGCAAAGCAAGCACGTGAAAGTGAATTACTTGTTACTTACCCGAGTTCGGAGCTCTCCAGGAGCATTCGCAGATTTGCCCCGCAGCGTGTTAGATGCTGCCACCTACTACCGGGCCGAGGAAGGGAGCTCGATAGAGAAGGTGTTCTGGTCTCAGTATGCTGAGGCTGGACACCTGGTGCCCTTGAGGGACCAGCTGAAGCAATTGGCCGAGCTCCATAAGGTGGACGAATAGGCCATGAAGGGTCTTATAATCCGGCTGTGGCCTGGAGAGGCCATGCCTAGGAGTTACTTTGGGCTGGTGAGGCGGCTGGCGGATGCCTGTCCGTGGCTTGAAGTCATCAAGCGCTCCGTCTGCATTGAGGGCGCCCGCATGGCGCTTGCCCGTGTTAAAGTACACTGGGGCAAGGTGGATGCTGAGAAGCTGGTGAAGGACGGGCCACCGCAGGGCAAGGAGCATCGCAACCCCGAGATGTACTATGAGGGCGTTGATGAAGCTATGTACCTAGGGTAGGGGCATGGACCTGTCCTAAGTACCCTACCCAAGGACATCCCTAGAAGAAGTCACCTTTCAATCGACTTGGAGGTATCCCACTCGACGGATTCAAGACACTCGACCACGAAGAAATCACTCGACCAAGATCCAACCACTCGACTGCCAGGAGACCTAAAGTCATCCTGCACGCAAACGGTCGGTCATTAAGTAGCTTTTATGGTCATCATAGCACTTTATTAGGGGTGTTACCAGTAACCCCCAGTCTTAATGTACTTTAAACCCTGCATTACTGAGGGCTGGAGGGGCCTGGCGAAATCTATATAAGCCACCCCCTCCTCAGTATCAAGGGTTCGCACCCCTGTTATTCATACACACATAATTCAGTCGACCGCCTCCGGGCACCGAGACGTAGGGCTGTTACTTCCTCCGAGAAGGGCCTGAACTCGTAATCCTCGTGTGCTTACAACTCCTCCATAGCTAAGATCTAGCCTCTCCATACATACCCCCCTACATCACTGTCAGAGTTAGAACTACGACAGTTGGCGCCCACCGTGGGGCTAGGAGTCTTAGCGCCTAGTTGGAGAAGTTGCGATTTTTCTGATCTCTTTGATCATGGTTTCGGGCGGAGCTTTGGTGGAGGGCCGCGAGATCCGTCTCGGCGTGCTCACGTTCATCGCCGACGACTCCGCTTGGCTTCAGGAGGCTCCACTCGACGTCGACGCGCTCCCCGTCCGCGGGGCGACGCACTTTCGCGCATGCGTCCGTGGCGTCCTCCTGCGGCAGCCGTCGACCCAGTATCGGTCGGCTCCAGTGGCATCTCCCCGCCCTGTTTCTCGCCGGCGCAAGTGCTCCGGTCGGTCGAGGCTTCAGAGGTGGGTGAGGCATGCGGTGGCCCGCCAGTCGGCCACCCCACAAGTCGCGGCAATCGTGCCCGACGAATCCCTCTACGGCCTGTTCGACTGGCTCCACAGAGACTGCATCCGAATGCGACAACAGTGATCCAGCTGCAGAGGTTCTGGTGATCGATGGGCCACACAGTCCTCCTGCTTTCCCCCGCGCTGACGGAGGCGCGGATGGGGGCGACCCGTCGCGTCCTCACGAGGAGTATCTCCCCGAGCCTCTCACGTTGTTGCAGTGGGAGGAGCTTTGCCGCCGAAACATGGATGCACTCCACACTCCTATTGTTGGAGAAACCCCCGAGGCCCGAGCCTTGGAGGACGCGCGCTTGGCTAACTTGGCTGAGCGCACTCGACTGGAGAATCTCCAGCGAATACTCGACGGGCGAGTGCGTCAACGGGCTCCAGAATCCAAGTCGACGTCAACTCTTTCCGCCCCTGCAGGTATATCGTACTCCGATTCAGAATTTGGCGGCTGCGGCCCGTATAGCAGAGTCGATTCAGCCCTCCCAGTCAGAGGCTGGCAGAGGCTTGTTGCAAATCAGAGTGCTGCTCCGGGCAGCGGGAGACCAGAATTCCGCTGTTTCTCAGTCGCGGAATAGGATCCACAGTCGATCCGTTGCAGCGGATACAATCCAGTCGGCTCACAGCCCAAGAACGCCTCCGAGGCGTGAGGGACGTGGAGACCGGCGTGATCAGTACAGAAGGAATGAGCAGTATGATCACCGATTCGATCATGATGATCGATGTCGAGTGCCAACCCCTCCCCCGAGGAGTGGATCACATGTGCCTCGACAACAGGATGATAGACGCCCTCATAGTGTTGGGCGGAGAATTCCAGTCGACCCCAGGGAACCAGGCTTTGATGCGAGATCCATTCTCGTTCAAGGTTTGGTCGACAGGAATAGAGCTCACTGAGAAGGCCACGACAGAGATGCGCCTACCAGTAGTAGAGTACATGTTTCAGGGCCGGAGTGTTTCAGTCGAGCCATCAGAGCCACTGCAATTCCTCCCAACTTCAGGTTGGCGACTGGAGTTAGTAAGTTCACCAGTGAGTCCAAGCCCGATACTTGGCTCGAAGATTACCGAGTGGCTGTCCAGATTGGCGGTGGGAATGATGAGGTAGCCATGAAGCGCCTGCCTCTCATGTTAGAAGGCTCAGCCAGAGCGTGGCTGAATCAGTTAGCATCCAGCAGCATTTACACTTGGGAGGATCTCTCCCGAGTGTTTGTCACCACATTTGAAGGAACATGCAAGCGACCTGCAGGCCTTACGGAATTGCGGTCTTGCATGCAGAAACCGAATGAAACTCTGAGGGATTACATCCAGAGGTGAATCACATTGCATCACACAGTTGAAAATGTACCAGATCATCAAGCAGTTTGTGCCTTTAAAGAAGGCGTTAAGTACAGAGAATTGAATCTGAAGTTCGATCGAACCGGAGAGATGTCTCTGAATCGGATGATGGAGATTGCCACCAAATACGCTAATGGTGAAGATGAGGATTGACTCCGGAGTGGCAAGCATAAAGCAGTCGCCCAGGAAACCGGAGGAAATTCCAGTCGGAAACTGAAGCGGAAAGCCGAGCCAGTCGCTCCTGGGGAGGCCCTGGCCGTAACCCAGGGAAAATTTAAGGGAAAACCCAAAGGACCTTGGAACCCCAAGAAAGTTAAAGACCAAGATGGAAATGGTGTTTTGGATCTACCATGTCACATCCACACCAAGAAAGATGAAGAGGGTAAACTCATTTACCCAAAGCATACCACTCAATAGTGTCGGCTTCTGATCCAGCAGTTTCAGGGCAAGCAGTCCAAAGATAAGGAAAAGGAGTCGGACAAAGTTGAGGACAAGGAAGATAGTGACGATGGGTACCCCCAGGTCAATTCCACCCTGATGATTTTTGTTGATGTTGAGAGCAAAAGTCGACTGAAGGTTATTAACCGTGAGGTAAATATGGTTGCTCCGGCAACACCCAATTATCTGAAGTGGTCCCAGACTGCCAACACATTCGACCAGTCTGATCACCCTACACACATTGCCACCCCTGGGAGGCAAGCTCTGGTGGTCGACCCAGTTGTCGAAGGCACTCGACTGACCAAAGTCCTGATGGATGGAGGCAGCGGTTTGAACATACTGTATGTAGAAACATTGAAAGGGATGGGCATTCCGATGTCCAGGCTCAGTACCAGTAACATGAGTTTCCATGGAGTCATTCCTGGGAAGAAAGCCGAGTCACTCGGCCAATTTGCTCTTGATGTGGTTTTCGGTGATTCCAAGAATTACCGCAAGGAAAAGTTGACATTCGAAGTTGTGGATTTCCAAAGTGCTTATCACGCTATTTTGGGCAGGCCAGCTTATACACGCTTCATGGCTCGACCATGTTATGTGTATCTCAAATTGAAGATGCCTGGTCCCAAAGGTGTGATCACTGTTACAGGCAATCGGAATAAAGCAGAAGAGTGTTTCCAGAAAGGCTCAAAGATTGCTGACGCTCAGATGGCAGTGGTCGAGCTGCAAGAGTATCAGAAGACTGCAGATCCGAGTGAGTTGCTACAAGCTAAGAAGCCTGCTTCAGAATCAGCTTTTCAGTCGTCCGGTGAAACGAAGGCAGTTCACATTCACCCGACCGATCCAAATGCTGCTCCGACTCACATCTCAACGACGGTCGACTCCAAATAGGAAGAAGCGCTCATCCAGTTCCTCCGTGAGAACTGGGACATCTTCGCATGGAAGCCTGCTGACATGCCTGGAGTTCCCAGGGGGCTGGCTGAGCACTGTCTACGAGTCGACCCAAAATTTAAACCTGTGAAAGAACATCTTCGACGGTCCGCCGTCCAGAAGAGGAAGGCCATTGGCGAGGAGGTGGCTCGGCTCTTAGCAGCGGAGTTCATCCGAGAAATTTACCACTCTGAGTGGCTCGCCAATGTTGTCATGGTCCCCAAGAAGGACAAGTCACTTCGCATGTGCATTGATTTCAAGCATATCAATCGGGCCTGCCCGAAAGATCATTTTCCTCTCCCCCGCATTGACCAAATATTCGACTCGACTGCGGGATGTGAGCGTTTGTCTTTTCTAGACGCCTATTCCGGGTACCATCAGATCCGTCTGTACGGGCCCGACGAGATCAAAACAGCTTTCATCACTCCATTCGGGTGCTTTTGTTATGTCACCATGCGTTCGTCCTCAAGAATGTCGGAGCCACATTCATGAGGATGATTCAGAAGTGTTTGCTCACTCAAATCAGTCGGAATGTGGAGGCATACATGGATGATATTGTGGTTAAGTCACGGAAGGGTTCCGACCTGCTGACTGACCTTGCTGAAACCTTTGCCAACCTCAGGAGGTATGATATCAAGCTCAATCCGTCAAAGTGCACATTCGGAGTTCCAGGTGGGAAGTTACTCGGTTTTCTCGTTTCCGAATGGGGAATCGACGCCAACCCTGAAAAAATTGGTACTATACTCCGGATGAAACATCCTGTGCGTGTGCATGACGTCCAGAAGCTTACAGGATGCTTGGTCGCTTTAAGTCGATTCATCTCTCGCCTTGGTGAAAAGGCATTGCCTCTTTACCGACTGATGAAGAAGTCCGACAAGTTCGAGTGGACTCCAGAAGCTGATGCAGCGTTTACAGAGCTCAAAGCTCTGCTCTCCACCCAGTCGATGCTTGCTGCCCCAATCAGCAAGGAGCCTTTGCTGCTTTACATTGCAGCCACAGGACGAGTTGTCAGTACAGTACTTACGATCGACCGGGAAGAAGACGGAAAGGCCTTCAAAGTTCAGCGCCCAGTATATTATGTTTCTGAAGTTTTGACTCCTTCAAAGCAAAGATATCCTCATTACCAGAAGCTTGTATATGGGATTTATATGACCACGAAGAAGGTGGCACATTACTTCTCTGATCATTCCATTACAGTCGTCAGCGACGTTCCACTATCAGAGATTTTGCACAACAGAGATGCAACTGGTCGAGTGGCCAAATGGGTGATTGAACTTCTTCCCCTAGATATCAAGTTTGAGGAAAAGAAAGCTATCAAGTCCCAAGCAATTGCAGATTTCGTCGCCGAGTGGATCGAACAACAACTTCCGACTCAAGTTCACTCGGAGCATTGGACCATGTTCTTCGATGGATCTAAGATGCTGAATGGTTCTGGTGCTAGGGTAGTATTGGTTTCCCCCCGAGGAGATAAGCTCTGATATGTTCTCCAGATTCACTTCGATTCCTCCAATAACGAAGCAGAATATGAAGCACTTTTGTATGGGTTGCGCATGGCCATTTCACTCGGCGTTCGTCGCCTCATGGTCTATGGCGACTCAGATTTGGTGGTTAATCAGGTGATGAAGGAGTGGGACGTCAGAAGTCTAGCTATGACTGGTTATTGCAATGCAGTGAGAAAGTTAGAGAAGAAATTCGAGGGGTTAGAGCTTCATCACATCCCCCGACTGAAAAATCAAGCGGCTGATGATTTGGCAAAGATAGGCTCCAAGAGAGAAGCCATCCCCAGCAATGTGTTTTTGGAACACATCCACTCGCCATCAGTCCAAGAAGATCCTTTTACAGATGAAGCCCCGCAGCCAAAGAGTGCCACAGATCCGACTGAAGTTGAAATTCCGGTAGTGATCGACCTAACCATGGAAGTTTTGGCAATCACCCCCGACTGGACGATACCATACATCACGTATATCCTGAGAAAGGAACTCCCAGATGACGAAGAAGAGGCTCGACAGATCGTCCGTCGATCCAAGGCCTTTACGGTCATAAAGGGACAGTTGTATAGAGAAAGCGCGACTGGAGTCGGTCAGAAGTGTATAACACCAGAAGAAGGTCAGATAATCCTTGATGATATCCACTCGGGGACATGTGGTCATCATGCGTCCTCTCGGACCATTGTGGCTAAAGCATACCGAGCGGGATTTTACTGGCCAAGAGCGAATGAAACGGCAAAAGAGATAGTCGACAAGTGTGAAGGGTGCCAGTTCTACTCCAACATGTCGCACAAGCCTGCATTAGCCCTGAAGACCATTCCACTCGTCTGGCCCTTCGCTGTTTGGGGACTGGACATGGTTGGCCCATTGAGAACAGGCAGGAGCGGTTTCACACATGTGCTTGTGGCAGTCGACAAGTTTACCAAATGGATTGAAGCTAAGCCTATCAAGAATCTTGATGCTTGCACTGCTATCAGTTTCGTCAGAGAGTTAACATTCAGATATGGAGTCCCGCATAGCATCATCACCGACAATGGGTCAAACTTTGATTCAGACAAGTTCAGAGCTTTTTGCGCCTCTCAAGGCACACGAGTCGACTATGCATCGGTCGCCCACCCCCAGTCGAATGGACAAGCAGAAAGGGCAAATGGTCTGATTCTGAAAAGACTAAAGCCTCGGCTGATGCGTGATCTCAAGCATGCAGCAGGCGCTTGGGTCGACGAGCTTCCGTCAGTTCTGTGGGGATTGAGGACCACCCCAAATTGGTCGATTGGAAGAACTCCGTTCTTTCTGGTTTACGGAGCGGAAGCAGTCCTGCCGAGTGATCTACTTCACAATGCACCCCGAGTCGAGCTTTATACCGAAGATGAAGCAGAACAAGCCCGGCAAGACGCAGTCGACCTCCTGGAAGAAGAAAGAGAAATGGTTATGATCCGATCGACCATTTATTAGCAAGACTTGCGTCGATTCCATGCCAGAAAATGTGAAGAGTCGAGCCTTCCAAGAAGGAGATTTGGTCCTCCGAATGGATCAACAGAAACCACACAAGCTCGCTCCTACTTGGGAAGGTCCCTTCATTGTCACCAGAGTCCTCCACAATGGAGTGATGGGGTTATATACCTAGGGTAGGGTCATGGACCTGATCTAAGTACCTTACCCAAGGACACCCTCAGAAGAAGTCGCCTTCCAATCGACTAACGAGGGACACACTCGACTGACTTGAAGGACTCGACCACGAAGACTCACTCGACCACCATAAGGTCAAGAGGCACTCTGCACTGCAACGGCCTGTAATCAAGTAGACTTTATGATAGTAAAGGCACTTTATGTGGGGCGTTACCAGTAACGCCCCAGACTTAACTCACCTTAAACCCTCTCCTACGTGGGCCGGCTGGGGTCCTGGCGCACTCTATATAAGCCACCCCCCTCCACAGGCAGAAGGGTTCGGCACCTTGTAACTCATATACTCATAATCCACTCAACCGCCTCCGGGCTCCGAGACATAGGGCTGTTACTTCCTCCGAGAAGGGCCTGAACTCGTACATCCTTTGTGCTTACAACCTCTCCATAGCTAGGACCTTGCCTCTCAATACCTACCCCCACTCTACTGTCAGGCTTAGAACCACGATAGTTGGCGCCCACCGTGGGGCAGGTGTTTTAGCGATTTTGTGGAGAAGTTGCAATTCTTCCGAGTACTTTCATCATGGTGTCTGTTGGAGTTTTGGTTGGGGGTCAAGAGATCCGTCTCGGCACTCTCACCTTCATCGCCGACGACTCCGCGTGGCTCCACGAGGCTCCACTCGACGTTGATGCGCTCCCCGTCCGCGGTGCGACGCATTTTCGTGCATATGTCCGCGGCGTTCTGCTGCGGCAACCATCGACCTAGTATCGGTCGGCTCCTCCATCGTCCACCCTCCCGGTGTTCCGCCGGCGCAAGCGCTCGGGCCGGTCGAGGCTTCAGCGATGGGTGAGGCACGCGGTGGCTCGCCAATCGGCCACCACCCAAGTTGCGGCAATCGAGCCCGACGAACCTCTCTACGGCTTGTTCGATCAGTCGACTGGCTCCGTAGAGACTGCATCTGAGTGCGGTAGCAGTGATCTAGCGGCGGAAATCTTGATGGTCGACGGGCCCCACAGTCCTCCTGGCTTCGCCCGTGGTGGTGGAGCAGGTGACGGCAGCGACCCTACACGAGGCTACGAAGAGTACCAGCCCGAGCCACTCGACTCTCTGCAAAGAGAGGAACTTCGCCGCAGGAACGAGGATCCCCTGCATATTCCCATCGCAGGAGAAACCCCCGAGGCTCGTGCCTTGGAGGAGGCGCGTCTGGCCAATTTGGCCGAGCGCACTCGACTGGAGAATCTTCAGCGAGCACTCGATGAGCGCGCGCGGCAACGAGTTCCCGACACCAGTCGACGTCAACTCTTCCCGCCAACTCAGGTATATCGAACCCCAATTCAGAATTTAGCAGCTGCGACCCGTATAGCAGAGTCCATCCAGCCTTCGCAGTCGGAAGCTGGCAGAGGTTTGCTGCAGATCAGGGATCTGCTCCGGGCAGCAGGAGATCAGAATTCAGCCGTGTCTCAGTCGCGCAACAGAATTCACAGTCGATCCGTCACTGTGAATACGGTTCAGTCGGCTCACAGCCCTAGATCGCCTCCGCGGCGTGAAGGGCGCGAGAATCGGCGAGATCAATATGGCGACAGACTCGACCGAGATGATAGGCGTTGAGTGCCCTATTCCCCTCCGAGGGGTGGGTCTTACGCTCCTCGGCAGCCAGATGATAGGCGTCAGTACAGTACAGGGCGTAGGGTTCCAGTCGACCCCAGAGAACTAGGCTTCGACACGCGATCCATTATCATGCAAGGGTTGGTTGACCGAAACAGAGCCCATCGAGGTGGACTCGACAGAGATGTACCCACAAGCAGTCGAGTGCATGTTTCTGGTCCTGAATGTTTCAGCAGAGCTATCAGAGCCGCAGTTATCCCTCCCAATTTCAGGTTGGCAACAGGAGTCAGCAAGTTCACTGGTGAGTCTAAGCCTGAAACTTGGCTTGAAGACTACCGAGTGGCAGTTCAGATTGGTGGTGGGAACGATGAGGTGGCCATGAAGCATTTGCCCCTCATGTTGGAAGGTTCTGCCAGGGCATGGTTGACTCAATTACCTCCTAGCAGCATTTACACTTGGGAAGATCTGTCCCGAGTGTTCGTCAGGACGTTTGAAGGAACTTGCAAGCGACCAGCTGGATTGACAGAGTTGCAAGTCTGCGTGCAGAAAACTAATGAGACTCTCAGAGAGTATATTCAGAGGTGGATCACTTTGCACCACACTGTGGAGAATGTGTCTGATCATCAGGCAGTCTGCGCCTTCAAAGATGGTGTCAAGAACAGAGAACTGAGTTTGAAGTTTGGTCGAACCGGTGACATGACCTTGGGTCGGATGATGGAGATTGCTACCAAGTACGCCAACGGCAAAGAAGAAGACCGACTCCGAAGCGGCAAGCACAAGCCGAGTCAGTCGGAAAAAGGAAAACCAGTCGGAAACAAAAGCGGAAGGCTGAACCGGCAGCTCCTGGAGAGGCTCTGGCCATGACTCAAGGAAAGTTTAAGGGGAAACCAAAAGGATCCTGGAACCCCAAGAAGGTAAAGGATAAAGAAGGGAACGACGTGATGGATATGCCATGTCACATTCACACGAAGAAAGACGAAGAGGGGAATATCATTTACCCGAAGCACACCACTCGCCAATGTCGACTCCTGATCCAGCAGTTTCAGGGAAAACAGTCTAAGGACAAGGAGAAGGAGTCGGACAAGGCCGAAGACAAGGAGGACAGTGAGGAAGGATATCCGCATATCAACTCCACTCTGATGATCTTTGCAGATGTGGAAAGCAGAAGTCGACTGAAAGTGATTAACCGAGAGGTGAACATGGTTGCCCCCGCAAAAGCAAATTATCTGAAGTAGTCTCAAACACCCATCACATTCGACCAATCTAATCACCCGACTCATATTGCCACCCCTGGGAGGCAAGCTTTGGTGGTCGATCCAGTTGTCGAAGGCACTCGACTGACAAAGGTGCTGATGGATGGTGGAAGTGGGCTGAACTTATTGTATGCAGACACATTGAAAGGTATGGGCATTCCGATGTCCCGACTGAGCACTAGTAACATGAGCTTTCATGGAGTTATACCAGGGAAGAAGGCCGAGTCACTCAGCCAGATAGCTTTGGACGTGGTGTTTGGTGATTCGAAGCATTTTCGCAAAGAAAAGTTGACGTTTGAGGTCGTGGATTTTCAGAGTGCATATCATGCCATTTTGGGGAGACCAGCTTACGCACGATTTATGGCTCGACCATGCTACGTGTACCTCAAATTGAAGATGCCCGGCCCCAAAGGAGTGATCACTGTCACCGGTGATCGGAAAAAGGCAGAAGAGTGCTTTCAGAAGGGCTCCAAGATCGCCGATTTCCAGGTGACAGCGGTCGAGTTCGAAGAATATAAGCAAAACGCAGATCCGAGTGACTTGCTGCGATCCAGGAAGCCCGCCAGAGAGTCTGCATTCCAGTCGTCCGGTGAGACGAAGCCTGTTCACATTCACCCGACCGACCCCGAAGCAGCTCCGACCCGCATCTCCACGACACTCGACCCAAAATAGGAAGAAGCGCTCATCCAGTTCCTCCGTGAGAACTGGGACATTTTTGCATGGAAGCCCGCTGACATGCCAGGTGTTCCCAGGGGACTGGCTGAGCATCGCCTAAGAGTCGACTCATCTGCAAAACCAGTCAAAGAGCATCTTCGGCGGTCCGCCGTCCAGAAGAGAAAAGCCATTGGCGAAGAAGTGGCTCGACTGTTGGCGGCAGGATTTATCCGAGAGATATACCACTCCGAGTGGCTCGCTAATGTCGTCATGGTTCCTAAGAAGGACAAGTCGCTCCGAATGTGCATTGATTTCAAGCACATCAACCGGGCTTGCCCGAAAGATCATTTTCCTCTCCCTCGCATAGATCAAATTGTTGACTCGACCGCGGGATGTGAGAGGTTATCTTTTTTAGATGCCTACTCCGGGTACCTCCAGATCCGTCTGTACGGGCCCGACGAGGTAAAAACAGCTTTCATCACTCCATTTGGGTGCTTCTGCTATATCACCATGCCATTCGGCCTCAAGAATGCCGGGGCCACATTCATGCGAATGATTCAGAAGTGTCTACTCACTCAAATCAGTCGGAATGTGGAAGCTTATATGGATGATATTGTTGTCAAGTCACGAAAAGGTTCCGACCTGCTCGCTGACCTCGCCGAAACATTTGCCAACCTCAGAAGGTATGATATCAAGCTCAATCCATCGAAGTGCACATTTGGAGTTCCTGGTGGCAAGTTACTCGGTTTTCTCGTTTCCGAACGGGGACTCGACGCTAACCCAGAGAAGATTGGCACTATTCTCCGAATGAAACGCCCTGTGCGAGTGCACGATGTCCAGAAGCTTACTGGATGCTTGGCCGCATTAAGTCGATTCATCTCACGACTCGGTGAAAAGGCATTGCCTCTTTACCGACTGATGAAGAAGACAGACAAGTTCGAGTGGACTCCAGAAGCTGATGCAGCGTTTGCCGAGCTAAAAGCTCTGCTCTCCACCCAGCCGGTGCTTGCTGCTCCAATCAGCAAAGAGCCTCTGTTGCTCTATATCGCAGCCACAGGACAAGTCGTCAGTACCGTGCTAACGGTCGAGCGGGAAGAAGAAGGAAAAGCCCTCAAAGTTCAGCGCCCAGTGTATTATTTGTCTGAAGTCTTGACTCCATCCAAGCAGAGATATCCTCATTATCAGAAGCTTGTATATGGAATATACATGACCACAAAGAAGGTTGCTCATTATTTCTCTGATCATTCCATCACAGTCGTCAGCGACGCTCCACTATCAGAGATTTTGCACAATAGGGATGCAACTGGTCGAGTGGCCAAATGGGCGATTGAACTTCTTCCCCTTGATATCAAGTTTGAGGCAAAGAAAGCCATTAAGTCCCAGGCAATAGCAGATTTCCTTGCCGAGTGGATTGAACAGCAGCAGCCGACTGAAGTTCACTCGGAGCATTGGACCATGTTTTTTGATGGCTCTAAGATGTTGAATGGTTCCGGTGCTGGGGTTGTCCTGGTTTCCCCCAGAGGAGATAAGCTCAGATATGTACTCCAGATTCACTTTGATTCCTCCAACAATGAGGCAGAATATGAAGCCCTCTTATATGGGTTGCGCATGGCCATTTCACTCGGCGTCCGTCGCCTGATGGTCTATGGCGACTCGGATTTAGTGGTCAATCAGGTGATGAAAGAGTGGGACGTGAGAAGCCCAGCCATGACTGGATACTGCAGTGCAGTGAGGAAGCTGGAAAAGAAGTTCGAGGGGTTGGAGCTCCATCATATACCCCGACTGAAAAATCAAGCAGCTGATGATCTAGCAAAGATAGGTTCCAAGAGAGAAGCCATTCCGAGTGGTGTGTTCTTGGAGCATATACACACTCCGTCAGTCAAAGAGGATCCTTTCACCGAAGAAACTCCACAGCCCAAGAGTGCCACAGATCCGACTGAAGTTGAAGTCCCAGCGGTGGTCGACTTGATCATGGAGGTTTTGGTGGTCATTCCCGACTGGACGATTCCGTATGTCGCATATATCCTGAGGAAAGAGCTCCCGGAGGATGAGGAAGAGGCTCGACAGATCGTCCATCGATCTAAGGCCTTTACCGTAATCAAAGGACAATTATACAGAGAAAGCGCGACTGGAGTTGGTCAGAAGTGCATAACACCAGAAGAAGGTCGACTCATCCTCAATGATATTCACTCGGGGACCTGTGGTCATCATGCGTCCTCTCAGACCATCGTGGCCAAAGCATACCGAGCCGGATTTTACTGGCCAATGGCGAATGAGATGGCGAAAGAGATAGTGGATAAGTGCAAGGGATGTCAATTCTACTCGAATATGTCACACAAGCCTGCGTCGGTTCTGAAGACCATTCCACTCGTCTGGCCTTTTGTAGTATGGGGATTGGACATGGTCGGTCCTTTGAGAACAGGACGAAGTGGCTTCACGCATGTACTGGTGGCAGTCGACAAGTTCACCAAGTGGATCGAGGCTAAACCAATCAAGAGCCTTGACACCGGTACTGCTGTTAGCTTCATCAGGGAACTAATATTCAGATATGGAGTCCCACACAGCATCATTACGGATAATGGGTCGAACTTTGACTCAGAGGAATTCAGAGCTTTCTGCAACTCCCAGGGCACACGGGTCGACTACGCTTCAGTCGCCCATCCGCAGTCGAATGGACAAGCAGAGCGAGCTAATGGACTGATTCTTAAGGGATTGAAGCCTCGACTGATGCGTGATCTCAAACACGCGGCTGGAGCTTGGGTCGACAAACTTCCCTCAGTACTCTGGGGACTGCGGACCACACCTAATCGATCGACCGGAAGAACTCCATTCTTCTTGGTCTACGGAGCTGAAGCAGTCTTGCCGAGTGATCTTCTCCACAATGCTCCTCGAGTTGAAATCTACAACGAAGCAGAGGCTGAACAAGCGCGGCAAGACGCAGTCGACCTTTTAGAGGAAGAAAGGGAGATGGCTCTGATCCGGTCGACCATCTACCAACAAGATTTGCGTCGTTTCCACGCCAGAAATGTGAGAGGTCGAGCCTTCCAGGAAGGAGATTTGGTTCTTCGAGTGGATCAGCACAAACCACACAAGCTTGCTCCTTCTTGGGAAGGCCCCTTCATCGTCACCAAGGTTCTCCACAACGGGGCGTACCGTCTTTACAACGTCAAGCATAATATTGATGAGCCCCGAGCTTGGAACGCGGAGCTACTCCGCCCATTTTACACTTAAGTTTTATCACTCGGATGAGTTGCAATAAAGTACTCCTGTAGTTCATGGACCTCAAAATAATAGTGTCATAGTCCCTCCATAATTTCTGTCGCTTTTTATTTTTGTCCAATAAAATTCCCCCTCAGTGGGTGACTTAGCTGCGAATCCGTTTGTCAGGACCCCGACTCAATGCCACATCGACCTAGCATGTAACACCTCATATCACTTTGCGGCCTCACGCACGGTATTCCCACGGGTGTCGCCTTACCTTTGCCCGGGACCGTTTGCGCCTTTTGGCACACGTATATGACAGTGTCGCTAGCATCCATATGATAAGGAGCCCGGGCTGACATGGCTAGTCGTAAACCCAAAGTGGCACAGACTTACAGGGACAGGCATCCATGACCCAGCATCGAACGTGTCGGTCATCAGCGAGTGAATCCAGGCTGTAGCACTGGGCTAGCAGGACTCCGGTGAACCGGGCTGTAGCGGGCTAACAGGACTCCGGTATTCATCGCGTGACATTTCCCCGAAGGGACAGACACAGGAACGAAGAAGGACACATGCCGGCCAGCCTAAGTGTTCCGGAGCAGTAGCAAGCTACCAAGGCTCAATGGAAACACTAGGAGACATTTCCCGGTAAGAGAGGCTACTAAAGATAAACAACTAGATGGTCAGATCCCACACATACCAAGCATTTCAATAACATACACACAATATGCTCGATATGTGCAAATACAACATGGCATCACAACATGACTCTACGACTCAAGTATTTAATCAATAGGCTCCGAGGAGCGAGATATTACAAACATGGGTCTCATGACCCAACACTCAGAGCATACAAGTCAAAGCACAAGCGGAAGCTATCATGTCTGGGTACAGACATCTATAAATGAAAAAGGCTGAGAAGCCTGACTATCTACCAGATCCTGCCGAGGGCACAAGATCGTAGCTGAGGTAACAAGCTAAACATCGAAGTCCACGTGGAACTACTAGTGAGACTGAGGTCTCTCTGCAAAAACATAAAATAGGCAAACGTGAGTACAAATGTACCCAGCAAGACTTACATCAGATCTATCTACATATGCATCATTATCAACAAAGGGGTGGTGGGGTTTAACTGCAGCAAGCCAGCTTTGACTCGGTGGCTATCCTGAACTACGACTGCAAGTAACTCTTTTGAGGTGGCGCACACGAGTCCACATATTCACCAACCAATACACCACTATGGATCCGCTCCCGTCTCCCTACGAGAACGCCATCCATAGCACTCACGCTTATCTTGCGTATTTTAGAGTATCCACTTTCACTTGTCTATGAACTATGCAAGGGGTCCAAGTTTCCATATCCGAGGAATCCGGCTATTCGAATAGATGATGTTAACCCTGCAGGGGTGTACTTCTTCACACACGCTCTCGCCACTTACCGCCCTGTACACGTCATGTACCTCGGCAACCTTCAAGCGGAAGCCGGGCGAGGGAGTCGGCCACGACCTGACTAACCGAACAAGTCTCTAGTCCAGGTTTATCGCCTATTCGGGTTCCATCCGCAAGGAGATCCGGCCGGGGTGTCGCTCACGGCCCCAAACGATGGGAGCAGGGTTCCCAAGCCCACCTCGACGGGTGGATCTACGCTTGGTACACCGTGCCACTGTGCCTAGTCTGTCCCAAGCCCACCTGTACCGGGTGCCACTTGGTAGACTACTAACACTACCTACAAACACTAGAAACTAGTTGCAACTCCTGGAATGAGATCAAGTTGATTAATAAGTCGAGAGAGCTTGGAGCGCTCGGAGCTCAATGTGTGGTAGTAACTGATCATGGATCACAAACACAGAACTCAGTTCCTGAGGACGGCTGCAATGAGACAACCCACCATGTACTCCTACATGGCCTCTCACCGCTACCTTTACCAAATCATGTTCACACACTTAGTTCACACACAGTAGGACATGTTCACACGCCTCTGATTCATCCCCGATGAATCAGACCTGACTCAACTCTAAGCAGTAGCAGGCATGACAAACAAGCATGAAAGAGTAGGCACATCAGGGCTCAAACAACTCCTACTCATGCTAGTGGGTTTCATCTATTTACTGTGGCAATGACAGGTCATGCAAAGGATAAAGGGGTTCAGCTACCGCAGCAAGTAACAAATATGTCGTTGTTGTCCTAATGCAGTAAAAGAGAGCAGGAGCGAGAGAGTGGGATTTTATCGGAATGAACAAGGGGGTTTTGCTTGCCTGGCACTTCTGAAGATAACATTGAGTCTTCATCAGTGTCAACGATCACATCATCGGTATCACGTCTATCGAGAGGGGACAAATACCGGCAACACAGAAGGGAACACAATCAATGCAATGCACAATATGATGCATGATCATGACATGGCAACATGAATGTGTTTTGGGCTAATGCATCTAAAACCAGATTAAATGAAGTTGGTTTGAATCCAAGATTCAAATTCAAACTCCATATGTGGTTATTTAAATGTCATTCACTTCATTTGCCCTAAACAGTAGTGATAAGTTGTTCTAACATGCATGAAAATGGTACAGATGGATTCCTTGAATTTTTCTGATAATTTTTCATATATAAATTATTTAATTTGGAGTTACGGTTGAATTTCTATGATTTATTGAAGTTTTAGCTATTTTCTGGAATTTCCTGATTATTTTTAAATCCAGAAAATACTTATTGCGTCAGCCCCACGTCACAGTGACGTCAGCAGGGTCAACTGGGCGCCCCAGGTCAAACCTGACGTGTGGGGTCCACACGTCAGTGACACAGGTTAGTTAACCGGGTTGATTAGGGTTAAACTAATACTAACGAAAATGTCAGCAGGGCTGGGCCCACATGTCAGTGGCTTAAATAATTAACTAACTTAATTAGTGTTAACTAATCTAACACCTAAACTAATTAACAGGGGCTGGCCCCACCTGTCATCGACCCAGGGGGGTTCCGCCGTGGTCAAGTGGGTCAACCCCACCAGCGTCTCGACGCCGGCGAGGTCCGGGACGGTGGCGACCGTCGGAAACATGCTACAGGGCACGGACGAGGCCGTGCTTGGGCTCGTTGGAGAGCCCTAGCTCCCGCGCGTCGAGCGGTGCGGTTGCTAGGTCGTGGGGAGGCCGGAGCTGACGACGGCGAGCTCGGTTGCGGCCGCCGGAGCTCGGGTAAGACACGGGCGACCACTAGGGAGCGCGAGAGGGCGAGCTGCGGCAGGCAACGGGCTCGTGGAAACGTTCTGAGCACGATGGTGCACTCGGGTGGGAGCTCCAATGGCTGCAGTGACGGCGGCGACGAGGTCAGCGGCGGCCGGAGTTCGGCCGCGGCGGAGCTATGGCCTAGAGCTCGCAAACGCGAGGGGAAAGAGAGGGGTTCTGCACGGAGGCTCACCGCGGAGCTGTAGGGAGGGTTAGTGGGCTCGGGGGCGCGCCGGAGTGGCCGAATTGACGGAGAAGGGCGCCGGGGCCGAAACTTGAAGACGATGTCGATGGCGGCTGCTCGGGGCCCTTCTGGTCGCGTGAGACGATGAGGAGGACGAGGGTGGAACAGCGGAGCTCTGGGAGGCGTCGGGGAGGCGAGAGGGTGGTGGTGGCCGCGGCGAACGGCGTCGGTGGCGACGGGGCTCCGCTCGGTGGAGGAGAGAGGGAGCCAGAGAAAGGGGGAAGAAGGCACGGGGAGAGTGCGAGGCCTGGGAGGGTGCGTGGCGTCGCGGACGGGGTCCAGGGCGACGAGAGGAAGCAGGAGGTGGCCAGGGGGAAGCAGGAGGTGGCCGAGGCCTCTCGGGCGCGCGCCACGCCTCGCCTCTGTTCGTCCTCCTGGCAAAGGAGGAAGATGACAAGGGGGGGGGAGGTGGGCTGGGCCGGCCAGATGGGCTGGCCAGCTGGGCCGGCTACAGGCAAGTGGCCCAGGTAGGCTTCTGTTCTGTTTTTATTTACTATTTTCTATTTTTGTTCTGTTTTATTTAATTGGCACTGAATTTTAATTCAAACAGAATTTGAAAACAGTGCCAAAACTCCCCTGGATATTTTTAAGTCACTTAATGGACTTCTCCACACATAACAAAAATATCTCAGGTCATTTGAAAATATATTCATTATATATTATGAATATAACTCCAAATTCAAATAAAATATTGATTTAAAATTAGAGCCCAATAATTCCTTAGAAATGTCCCAAAATTTGGTTTGATTTATAACTCTTGCCAAAATTGTCAGAGCTATTTCTAGGGCATTTTGGATTTACTGATTGCAATTTTAGGGTTTCTTGCCCCTCTTTATTTAGGGTTTTGAGGCTTCCAATTTCCCTCAGTTCAAATTTCAGAATTTAAACATGATGCACACACGAAGCTAGCCTAGAGCATTACCAGAAGCTAGGGATGTGACAACTCACCCCCACTAAACAAGAATCTCGTCTCGAGATTCAAGCGTAGGGTAGGATGAAGGGGAAATGCAAACTAGTACAATCTTCACGATCCAGGTTGCACTTCAAATGAACGTTGATTCGATCACCATCATTTGTCTCAAAGTCTTGCCTTGAGAAATCCTGCCAACATGACATGGAGGGAAGAAGGAGACTCTAGAAGGGTCGATCTTCTCGAAGATCGAACAACTCAGGATCAACTCATGGGATGAGACATTGACACATCTCTCGAGCTGAGACACGAAGCATAGATCTGAAGAATGGAGTGGAACAGATGACGGAGGTTCACTAAGTAGACAACAATTCCACACCTAAGAAGGTGGTAAACGATTGTCAACGTAGCGAGGAGTTGAGTTGCCATGATATCACGACGAAACATCCTGGAGGAGGGTGATTCGTAGGTTATTACCTTAAGTGGCAGAAAGAATTACCTTTGATATAGAGATCATTGAGACTCTCTATATCAGCCTAAGGCAAATCACAGCAATCGATCGGCGGGGTCGGTAGAATGGCATACTTGGACTTGGATGATGTGGATTACCTTGTTGAAGACAACGTAATGGATGAATTTGCTTATCACCGGAGATGGAAGAGACCCATGGTAGAATGGCACATTGGCGGTGCAAGCTAGGAACAAAATGCAAATGCTGGGAATGATTCTGGTAACTGGGGAGGAACCCAACAACAGAGAGTGAATTCACTGTTTGAAAAGATCATAGCATTGCCGAGGAAACTGAGAGCAAACCCAGTTAGTGCCGATGATAACACGTAGCGCTTGTGCGTGCTCTCAAGAACTTGAGCATTTCCAAAATCATCAAGGTTTTACCAACATCCGTGTCAAGGATCCTGGCAACACAACTTGCTACCATGATGAATGATGATGGATGATGCAGATGCAAAGGAAGATAACACTTTCTCAGATTTCACCTTAGCGAGGCCAAGGAAACAAAATATGGATGATCGACCGAGAGACATTTAGCACTCCGCTTCTAATGTTCTCCTTGACGTGCTAGTGTAACCCATTCATAGATATGGTTTGATAACTAGAACATCAAGTAAAGGTCGGACTTCGGGAGCAATAGAATCCATAAGGAACAGTTACGGAGGTAAATCCTACGAAATCCTTATGGGGAGGTGGCCAACTTCCTCAAACAAGATATTACAATAATAGGTCTTCCGGCTGGGTGTGTTGGCCACGACATCCACCTTACCGGTTATCGAGGGACCAATATTATAGTTCTTGGGAAATATTCCAACCATCATATCTGCCTGAGACTCAGATCTGGTTGGTGTCAGGATATTCCAGACTCATTGAGTCTAGGAAGAAAAATGAAAGTTTGCAACACAAATCGACGAGATGACGTTGCGAGATTCTCAGGAAATGAACTACGATAGCAAGCTCCAAAACATGAGCTGGTTCTGCTACAAACATGTGAACACGTTGTTCCAGACAAGCATGCCCACATGGTAGTCTTACAATAAAACACTACCGAGTTCTGGTTGGGAGCCATCATCGAGGATATCGAAGTCTTTACGCAAGTCCATGGATTAGATCCCAAGCATAGACTTCTTTTCCTTGAACAAGTCAATCAGTGGCTTGGTGTGCTAGGATATACATATGGAATGAAGATGATCAGTCTAACAGACCACAGAATTCTTCGCACGTGCATGACCGACTTGGGATGATTCCAAAGGAGCAAAAACAAACTTTCTCGAATTCACGACGGCAACTTACATCAAAATGCACGTGAATCAAAGGAAGTCACTCCTTTCATCAAACAAGTACTTCATGAGCTAGCATGAAGAAAATGCTTTCAAAAGTTTCCAACACTAACTTAATGTTCAACAACATCATGGAGGAGATAAGGATGTTGTCAATGGGCTCAACAACAACTCATCGGAATTTCCATATCACTGGACTTCCACCATCATGTGAACACGGTGATAGCATTGATCAGACCCAAAAGATATAATGGTGTATGCTCGAGGGATCAACCACGAGTAAGACAACATTACGAACATCATTGGTTCTGACTTGATTTGACGATAGCCCACACTCAAATCAAAGGATTGATAAGACAATAGGTCCAGCAACTGATCACAGGGACCAATCGATGAAGATATCATCTTTCTTCAATACACACTACACAAGAATATCCCTTTGGAACGAACTAAGTCAGGCAAGCTTTTATCTTCCAACCCTCCAAGTTGTCGTTTAGCTTAACCAACTAGCTCAGGGATATCTAACACCGACTCTTGGAGAGAAGGTGGTTCACAAGAAACCAACTTGATCACGAGCTCAACATAGCGGTCAGGTGACAACCTGGTAATACTTTTGAGAAGATATTCAGAAAATCACGAACCACCGGTATGTTACTAAGCTCGAGAACAATCTTGCTTTTTAGGGCAAGACGATATGATCAATAGAGCAAGGATTTGAAATAATCCTAACTCATCGATCGAGGAGTGAACCAGGAGAATGGACTAGGTAGCACGATCAATCTTAGAATGATGATTCAATAACCAACACACTAAGAATGAAATTATTGTCCTTTAACTACCCAGCAATGAGGTTGCTAGGCGTATTGATTTCACACATCACAATTCATTTGTCGGTATTCCGGTTGCATCAACACGAAGACCGAGGAATGACTAATGATGGCAAGAAGTATCACTGTACCAAGAGTTCATAGGATGGTGTGCAATTCCTATAACAATCCCGATATAAAGATGGTAATACTCCAAGGTAGAACAGAACAAAAGCTGGATTAGCAATTTGATCTGCGGAGCACAACTTCTTTGACCCAATCCTGGATATGGAAGAGGTACTGGAGTTTGTTTCTCCTAGTCATTCTGCGATAGAATGGCTTGACGGACCACAAGAGTAATAGGCATCGATAAACGAACGCACGCATACTCTTGACTATCAATTGATAGACGAGGGTCAGAATGCAACTAAAGAGAACAACTCAAAGGAACATATAATTTTCTGAGTTGTGGATGCATAGATTAGTATGTCGAACCAAGTTCAACATATTTCTTCTGGATAACCCATGCAGAAAGGTAGAACTGGCAGAGTCACGATTTATGAATGGAGAACTCCTCAAGAATAATCCTGTTGTGATATTTCAGTTCAACGAGGAACTTCTGCCATACGTAGTTCATGGTATCTGGAAGAAGAAGATACCACGGACTTCAAGGACTATCGCAAAGGTTACTAATATCCTAAAGGCGCTAGCAATTACTATCAACATGAAGTAAGTAGAGTGAATCTCGGGTTCAAGAACCCAGGAATAGAATACCTACTACTAAGTAGCATCACGGGATGCTTTCGGGAATGATGGCCAGAATCATCACGCTGGGAACACAAATCATGGCTAAATTACTAGATGATCCCCTAAGACACCTAGGGTCATAATACTGGCTCCAACATATACGTCAAGGCAATAAAGTACCTCAACTCACTGATTTGTGTGATTAATCTGACCAAAGGCACATCGGAAACAGGAGGAAGGGATTTGCAAATGCATCCGACTATTTAGAAACCTGGGATGACTCGGACAGCATAACGGCTGTAAATGCTCAGAAAAGATTTGAGACATTCACAAAAATGGTGGCATAACCACTCAGAAGCACAATATCAAGGTTTTGAGATCAACAGTTAACGTACGGAAGTAGTAGAAACTGAACTCAAGCTTAAATCCAACAATCTATAAGTCTACTGATTAGTAACACGTGATCCTGATAGAAAGAAGAGATAGCCTAGTTCTTAATCCCCGTAGGAAAGATAAGATGACTCAGATCAGAAGGCATAAGGTATAAGGAGTAAAAAGAGCCTTACGTTCCATCCCACAATCAATTCCCTTATATAACTAAAGAATTTCTAGACTCAACTTCGACCAGTTTGGCTTGGTAATCCTACAGGCAGTCAAGCTCTGATACCAACGCTGTCAGGACCCCGACTCAATGCCACATCGACCTAGCATGTAACACCTCATATCACTTTGCGGCCTCACGCACGGTATTCCCACGGGTGTCGCCTTACCTTTGCCCGGGACCGTTTGCGCCTTTTGGCACACGTATATGACAGTGTCGCTAGCATCCATATGATAAGGAGCCCGGGCTGACATGGCTAGTCGTAAACCCAAAGTGGCACAGACTTACAGGGACAGGCATCCATGACCCAGCATCGAACGTGTCGGTCATCAGCGAGTGAATCCAGGATGTAGCACTGGGCTAGCAGGACTCCGGTGAACCGGGCTGTAGTGGGCTAACAGGACTCCGGTATTCATCGCGTGACATTTCCCCGAAGGGACAGACACAGGAACGAAGAAGGACACATGCCGGCCAGCCTAAGTGTTCCGGAGCAGTAGCAAGCTACCAAGGCTCAATGGAAACACTAGGAGACATTTCCCGGTAAGAGAGGCTACTAAAGATAAACAACTAGATGGTCAGATCCCACACATACCAAGCATTTCAATAACATACACACAATATGCTCGATATGTGCAAATACAACATGGCATCACAACATGACTCTACGACTCAAGTATTTAATCAATAGGCTCCGAGGAGCGAGATATTACAAACATGGGTCTCATGACCCAACACTCAGAGCATACAAGTCAAAGCACAAGCGGAAGCTATCATGTCTGGGTACAGACATCTATAAATGAAAAAGGCTGAGAAGCCTGACTATCTACCAGATCCTGCCGAGGGCACAAGATCGTAGCTGAGGTAACAAGCTAAACATCGAAGTCCACGTGGAACTACTAGTGAGACTGAGGTCTCTCTGCAAAAACATAAAATAGGCAAACGTGAGTACAAATGTACCCAGCAAGACTTACATCAGATCTATCTACATATGCATCATTATCAACAAAGGGGTGGTGGGGTTTAACTGCAGCAAGCCAGCTTTGACTCGGTGGCTATCCTGAACTACGACTGCAAGTAACTCTTTTGAGGTGGCGCACACGAGTCCACATATTCACCAACCAATACACCACTATGGATCCGCTCCCGTCTCCCTACGAGAACGCCATCCATAGCACTCACGCTTATCTTGCGTATTTTAGAGTATCCACTTTCACTTGTCTATGAACTATGCAAGGGGTCCAAGTTTCCATATCCGAGGAATCCGGCTATTCGAATAGATGATGTTAACCCTGCAGGGGTGTACTTCTTCACACACGCTCTCGCCACTTACCGCCCTGTACACGTCATGTACCTCGGCAACCTTCAAGCGGAAGCCGGGCGAGGGAGTCGGCCACGACCTGACTAACCGAACAAGTCTCTAGTCCAGGTTTATCGCCTATTCGGGTTCCATCCGCAAGGAGATCCGGCCGGGGTGTCGCTCACGGCCCCAAACGATGGGAGCAGGGTTCCCAAGCCCACCTCGATGGGTGGATCTACGCTTGGTACACCGTGCCACTGTGCCTAGTCTGTCCCAAGCCCACCTGTACCGGGTGCCACTTGGTAGACTACTAACACTACCTACAAACACCAGAAACTAGTTGCAACTCCTGGAATGAGATCAAGTTGATTAATAAGTCGAGAGAGCTTGGAGCGCTCGGAGCTCAATGTGTGGTAGTAACTGATCATGGATCACAAACACAGAACTCAGTTCCTGAGGACGGCTGCAATGAGACAACCCACCATGTACTCCTACATGGCCTCTCACCGCTACCTTTACCAAATCATGTTCACACACTTAGTTCACACACAGTAGGACATGTTCACACGCCTCTGATTCATCCCCGATGAATCAGACCTGACTCAACTCTAAGCAGTAGCAGGCATGACAAACAAGCATGAAAGAGTAGGCACATCAGGGCTCAAACAACTCCTACTCATGCTAGTGGGTTTCATCTATTTACTGTGGCAATGACAGGTCATGCAAAGGATAAAGGGGTTCAGCTACCGCAGCAAGTAACAAATATGTCGTTGTTGTCCTAATGCAGTAAAAGAGAGCAGGAGCGAGAGAGTGGGATTTTATCGGAATGAACAAGGGGGTTTTGCTTGCCTGGCACTTCTGAAGATAACATTGAGTCTTCATCAGTGTCAACGATCACATCATCGGTATCACGTCTATCGAGAGGGGACAAATACCGGCAACACAGAAGGGAACACAATCAATGCAATGCACAATATGATGCATGATCATGACATGGCAA